>NC_090325.1:198299435-198303125 GCF_035084215.1 Heptranchias perlo | reverse complement strand
AACCCTAACCCTAACCCTAACCCTAACCCTAACCCTAACCCTAACCCTAACCCTAACCCTAACCCTAACCCTAACCCTAACCCTAACCCTAACCCTAACCCTAACCCTAACCCTAACCCTAACCCTAACCCTAACCCTAACCCTAACCCTAACCCTAACCCTAACCCTAACCCTAACCCTAACCCTAACCCTAACCCTAACCCTAACCCTAACCCTAACCCTAACCCTAACCCTAACCCTAACCCTAACCCTAACCCTAACCCTAACCCTAACCCTAACCCTAACCCTAACCCTAACCCTAACCCTAACCCTAACCCTAACCCTAACCCTAACCCTAACCCTAACCCTAACCCTAACCCTAACCCTAACCCTAACCCTAACCCTAACCCTAACCCTAACCCTAACCCTAACCCTAACCCTAACCCTAACCCTAACCCTAACCCTAACCCTAACCCTAACCCTAACCCTAACCCTAACCCTAACCCTAACCCTAACCCTAACCCTAACCCTAACCCTAACCCTAACCCTAACCCTAACCCTAACCCTAACCCTAACCCTAACCCTAACCCTAACCCTAACCCTAACCCTAACCCTAACCCTAACCCTAACCCTAACCCTAACCCTAACCCTAACCCTAACCCTAACCCTAACCCTAACCCTAACCCTAACCCTAACCCTAACCCTAACCCTAACCCTAACCCTAACCCTAACCCTAACCCTAACCCTAACCCTAACCCTAACCCTAACCCTAACCCTAACCCTAACCCTAACCCTAACCCTAACCCTAACCCTAACCCTAACCCTAACCCTAACCCTAACCCTAACCCTAACCCTAACCCTAACCCTAACCCTAACCCTAACCCTAACCCTAACCCTAACCCTAACCCTAACCCTAACCCTAACCCTAACCCTAACCCTAACCCTAACCCTAACCCTAACCCTAACCCTAACCCTAACCCTAACCCTAACCCTAACCCTAACCCTAACCCTAACCCTAACCCTAACCCTAACCCTAACCCTAACCCTAACCCTAACCCTAACCCTAACCCTAACCCTAACCCTAACCCTAACCCTAACCCTAACCCTAACCCTAACCCTAACCCTAACCCTAACCCTAACCCTAACCCTAACCCTAACCCTAACCCTAACCCTAACCCTAACCCTAACCCTAACCCTAACCCTAACCCTAACCCTAACCCTAACCCTAACCCTAACCCTAACCCTAACCCTAACCCTAACCCTAACCCTAACCCTAACCCTAACCCTAACCCTAACCCTAACCCTAACCCTAACCCTAACCCTAACCCTAACCCTAACCCTAACCCTAACCCTAACCCTAACCCTAACCCTAACCCTAACCCTAACCCTAACCCTAACCCTAACCCTAACCCTAACCCTAACCCTAACCCTAACCCTAACCCTAACCCTAACCCTAACCCTAACCCTAACCCTAACCCTAACCCTAACCCTAACCCTAACCCTAACCCTAACCCTAACCCTAACCCTAACCCTAACCCTAACCCTAACCCTAACCCTAACCCTAACCCTAACCCTAACCCTAACCCTAACCCTAACCCTAACCCTAACCCTAACCCTAACCCTAACCCTAACCCTAACCCTAACCCTAACCCTAACCCTAACCCTAACCCTAACCCTAACCCTAACCCTAACCCTAACCCTAACCCTAACCCTAACCCTAACCCTAACCCTAACCCTAACCCTAACCCTAACCCTAACCCTAACCCTAACCCTAACCCTAACCCTAACCCTAACCCTAACCCTAACCCTAACCCTAACCCTAACCCTAACCCTAACCCTAACCCTAACCCTAACCCTAACCCTAACCCTAACCCTAACCCTAACCCTAACCCTAACCCTAACCCTAACCCTAACCCTAACCCTAACCCTAACCCTAACCCTAACCCTAACCCTAACCCTAACCCTAACCCTAACCCTAACCCTAACCCTAACCCTAACCCTAACCCTAACCCTAACCCTAACCCTAACCCTAACCCTAACCCTAACCCTAACCCTAACCCTAACCCTAACCCTAACCCTAACCCTAACCCTAACCCTAACCCTAACCCTAACCCTAACCCTAACCCTAACCCTAACCCTAACCCTAACCCTAACCCTAACCCTAACCCTAACCCTAACCCTAACCCTAACCCTAACCCTAACCCTAACCCTAACCCTAACCCTAACCCTAACCCTAACCCTAACCCTAACCCTAACCCTAACCCTAACCCTAACCCTAACCCTAACCCTAACCCTAACCCTAACCCTAACCCTAACCCTAACCCTAACCCTAACCCTAACCCTAACCCTAACCCTAACCCTAACCCTAACCCTAACCCTAACCCTAACCCTAACCCTAACCCTAACCCTAACCCTAACCCTAACCCTAACCCTAACCCTAACCCTAACCCTAACCCTAACCCTAACCCTAACCCTAACCCTAACCCTAACCCTAACCCTAACCCTAACCCTAACCCTAACCCTAACCCTAACCCTAACCCTAACCCTAACCCTAACCCTAACCCTAACCCTAACCCTAACCCTAACCCTAACCCTAACCCTAACCCTAACCCTAACCCTAACCCTAACCCTAACCCTAACCCTAACCCTAACCCTAACCCTAACCCTAACCCTAACCCTAACCCTAACCCTAACCCTAACCCTAACCCTAACCCTAACCCTAACCCTAACCCTAACCCTAACCCTAACCCTAACCCTAACCCTAACCCTAACCCTAACCCTAACCCTAACCCTAACCCTAACCCTAACCCTAACCCTAACCCTAACCCTAACCCTAACCCTAACCCTAACCCTAACCCTAACCCTAACCCTAACCCTAACCCTAACCCTAACCCTAACCCTAACCCTAACCCGAACCCTAACCCTAACCCTAACCCTAACCCTAACCCTAACCCTAACCCTAACCCTAACCCTAACCCTAACCCTAACCCTAACCCTAACCCTAACCCTAACCCTAACCCTAACCCTAACCCTAACCCTAACCCTAACCCTAACCCTAACCCTAACCCTAACCCTAACCCTAACCCTAACCCTAACCCTAACCCTAACCCTAACCCTAACCCTAACCCTAACCCTAACCCTAACCCTAACCCTAACCCTAACCCTAACCCTAACCCTAACCCTAACCCTAACCCTAACCCTAACCCTAACCCTAACCCTAACCCTAACCCTAACCCTAACCCTAACCCTAACCCTAACCCTAACCCTAACCCTAACCCTAACCCTAACCCTAACCCTAACCCTAACCCTAACCCTAACCCTAACCCTAACCCTAACCCTAACCCTAACCCTAACCCTAACCCTAACCCTAACCCTAACCCTAACCCTAACCCTAACCCTAACCCTAACCCTAACCCTAACCCTAACCCTAACCCTAACCCTAACCCTAACCCTAACCCTAACCCTAACCCTAACCCTAACCCTAACCCTAACCCTAACCCTAACCCTAACCCTAACCCTAACCCTAACCCTAACCCTAACCCTAACCCTAACCCTAACCCTAACCCTAACCCTAACCCTAACCCTAACCCTAACCCTAACCCTAACCCTAACCCTAACCCTAACCCTAACCCTAACCCTAACCCTAACCCTAACCCTAACCCTAACCCTAACCCTAACCCTAACCCTAACCCTAACCCTAACCCTAACCCT
>NC_090325.1:198064435-198294435 GCF_035084215.1 Heptranchias perlo | reverse complement strand
CCTAACCCTAACCCTAACCCTAACCCTAACCCTAACCCTAACCCTAACCCTAACCCTAACCCTAACCCTAACCCTAACCCTAACCCTAACCCTAACCCTAACCCTAACCCTAACCCTAACCCTAACCCTAACCCTAACCCTAACCCTAACCCTAACCCTAACCCTAACCCTAACCCTAACCCTAACCCTAACCCTAACCCTAACCCTAACCCTAACCCTAACCCTAACCCTAACCCTAACCCTAACCCTAACCCTAACCCTAACCCTAACCCTAACCCTAACCCTAACCCTAACCCTAACCCTAACCCTAACCCTAACCCTAACCCTAACCCTAACCCTAACCCTAACCCTAACCCTAACCCTAACCCTAACCCTAACCCTAACCCTAACCCTAACCCTAACCCTAACCCTAACCCTAACCCTAACCCTAACCCTAACCCTAACCCTAACCCTAACCCTAACCCTAACCCTAACCCTAACCCTAACCCTAACCCTAACCCTAACCCTAACCCTAACCCTAACCCTAACCCTAACCCTAACCCTAACCCTAACCCTAACCCTAACCCTAACCCTAACCTAACCCTAACCCTAACCCTAACCCTAACCCTAACCCTAACCCTAACCCTAACCCTAACCCTAACCCTAACCCTAACCCTAACCCTAACCCTAACCCTAACCCTAACCCTAACCCTAACCCTAACCCTAACCCTAACCCTAACCCTAACCCTAACCCTAACCCTAACCCTAACCCTAACCCTAACCCTAACCCTAACCCTAACCCTAACCCTAACCCTAACCCTAACCCTAACCCTAACCCTAACCCTAACCCTAACCCTAACCCTAACCCTAACCCTAACCCTAACCCTAACCCTAACCCTAACCCTAACCCTAACCCTAACCCTAACCCTAACCCTAACCCTAACCCTAACCCTAACCCTAACCCTAACCCTAACCCTAACCCTAACCCTAACCCTAACCCTAACCTAACCCTAACCCTAACCCTAACCCTAACCCTAACCCTAACCCTAACCCTAACCCTAACCCTAACCCTAACCCTAACCCTAACCCTAACCCTAACCCTAACCCTAACCCTAACCCTAACCCTAACCCTAACCCTAACCCTAACCCTAACCCTAACCCTAACCCTAACCCTAACCCTAACCCTAACCCTAACCCTAACCCTAACCCTAACCCTAACCCTAACCCTAACCCTAACCCTAACCCTAACCCTAACCCTAACCCTAACCCTAACCCTAACCCTAACCCTAACCCTAACCCTAACCCTAACCCAACCCTAACCCTAACCCTAACCCTAACCCTAACCCTAACCCTAACCCTAACCCTAACCCTAACCCTAACCCTAACCCTAACCCTAACCCTAACCCTAACCCTAACCCTAACCCTAACCCTAACCCTAACCCTAACCCTAACCCTAACCCTAACCCTAACCCTAACCCTAACCCTAACCCTAACCCTAACCCTAACCCTAACCCTAACCCTAACCCTAACCCTAACCCTAACCCTAACCCTAACCCTAACCCTAACCCTAACCCTAACCCTAACCCTAACCCTAACCCTAACCCTAACCCTAACCCTAACCCTAACCCTAACCCTAACCCTAACCCTAACCCTAACCCTAACCCTAACCCTAACCCTAACCCTAACCCTAACCCTAACCCTAACCCTAACCCTAACCCTAACCCTAACCCTAACCCTAACCCTAACCCTAACCCTAACCCTAACCCTAACCCTAACCCTAACCCTAACCCTAACCCTAACCCTAACCCTAACCCTAACCCTAACCCTAACCCTAACCCTAACCCTAACCCTAACCCTAACCCTAACCCTAACCCTAACCCTAACCCTAACCCTAACCCTAACCCTAACCCTAACCCTAACCCTAACCCTAACCCTAACCCTAACCCTAACCCTAACCCTAACCCTAACCCTAACCCTAACCCTAACCCTAACCCTAACCCTAACCCTAACCCTAACCCTAACCCTAACCCTAACCCTAACCCTAACCCTAACCCTAACCCTAACCCTAACCCTAACCCTAACCCTAACCCTAACCCTAACCCTAACCCTAACCCTAACCCTAACCCTAACCCTAACCCTAACCCTAACCCTAACCCTAACCCTAACCCTAACCCTAACCCTAACCCTAACCCTAACCCTAACCCTAACCCTAACCCTAACCCTAACCCTAACCCTAACCCTAACCCTAACCCTAACCCTAACCCTAACCCTAACCCTAACCCTAACCCTAACCCTAACCCTAACCCTAACCCTAACCCTAACCCTAACCCTAACCCTAACCCTAACCCTAACCCTAACCCTAACCCTAACCCTAACCCTAACCCTAACCCTAACCCTAACCCTAACCCTAACCCTAACCCTAACCCTAACCCTAACCCTAACCCTAACCCTAACCCTAACCCTAACCCTAACCCTAACCCTAACCCTAACCCTAACCCTAACCCTAACCCTAACCCTAACCCTAACCCTAACCCTAACCCTAACCCTAACCCTAACCCTAACCCTAACCCTAACCCTAACCCTAACCCTAACCCTAACCCTAACCCTAACCCTAACCCTAACCCTAACCCTAACCCTAACCCTAACCCTAACCCTAACCCTAACCCTAACCTAACCCTAACCCTAACCCTAACCCTAACCCTAACCCTAACCCTAACCCTAACCCTAACCCTAACCCTAACCCTAACCCTAACCCTAACCCTAACCCTAACCCTAACCCTAACCCTAACCCTAACCCTAACCCTAACCCTAACCCTAACCCTAACCCTAACCCTAACCCTAACCCTAACCCTAACCCTAACCCTAACCCTAACCCTAACCCTAACCCTAACCCTAACCCTAACCCTAACCCTAACCCTAACCCTAACCCTAACCCTAACCCTAACCCTAACCCTAACCCTAACCCTAACCCTAACCCTAACCCTAACCCTAACCCTAACCCTAACCCTAACCCTAACCCTAACCCTAACCCTAACCCTAACCCTAACCCTAACCCTAACCCTAACCCTAACCCTAACCCTAACCCTAACCCTAACCCTAACCCTAACCCTAACCCTAACCCTAACCCTAACCCTAACCCTAACCCTAACCCTAACCCTAACCCTAACCCTAACCCTAACCCTAACCCTAACCCTAACCCTAACCCTAACCCTAACCCTAACCCTAACCCTAACCCTAACCCTAACCCTAACCCTAACCCTAACCCTAACCCTAACCCTAACCCTAACCCTAACCCTAACCCTAACCCTAACCCTAACCCTAACCCTAACCCTAACCCTAACCCTAACCCTAACCCTAACCCTAACCCTAACCCTAACCCTAACCCTAACCCTAACCCTACCCTAACCCTAACCCTAACCCTAACCCTAACCCTAACCCTAACCCTAACCCTAACCCTAACCCTAACCCTAACCCTAACCCTAACCCTAACCCTAACCCTAACCCTAACCCTAACCCTAACCCTAACCCTAACCCTAACCCTAACCCTAACCCTAACCCTAACCCTAACCCTAACCCTAACCCTAACCCTAACCCTAACCCTAACCCTAACCCTAACCCTAACCCTAACCCTAACCCTAACCCTAACCCTAACCCTAACCCTAACCCTAACCCTAACCCTAACCCTAACCCTAACCCTAACCCTAACCCTAACCCTAACCCTAACCCTAACCCTAACCCTAACCCTAACCCTAACCCTAACCCTAACCCTAACCCTAACCCTAACCCTAACCCTAACCCTAACCCTAACCCTAACCCTAACCCTAACCCTAACCCTAACCCTAACCCTAACCCTAACCCTAACCCTAACCCTAACCCTAACCCTAACCCTAACCCTAACCCTAACCCTAACCCTAACCCTAACCCTAACCCTAACCCTAACCCTAACCCTAACCCTAACCCTAACCCTAACCCTAACCCTAACCCTAACCCTAACCCTAACCCTAACCCTAACCCTAACCCTAACCCTAACCCTAACCCTAACCCTAACCCTAACCCTAACCCTAACCCTAACCCTAACCCTAACCCTAACCCTAACCCTAACCCTAACCCTAACCCTAACCCTAACCCTAACCCTAACCCTAACCCTAACCCTAACCCTAACCCTAACCCTAACCCTAACCCTAACCCTAACCCTAACCCTAACCCTAACCCTAACCCTAACCCTAACCCTAACCCTAACCCTAACCCTAACCCTAACCCTAACCCTAACCCTAACCCTAACCCTAACCCTAACCCTAACCCTAACCCTAACCCTAACCCTAACCCTAACCCTAACCCTAACCCTAACCCTAACCCTAACCCTAACCCTAACCCTAACCCTAACCCTAACCCTAACCCTAACCCTAACCCTAACCCTAACCCTAACCCTAACCCTAACCCTAACCCTAACCCTAACCCTAACCCTAACCCTAACCCTAACCCTAACCCTAACCCTAACCCTAACCCTAACCCTAACCCTAACCCTAACCCTAACCCTAACCCTAACCCTAACCCTAACCCTAACCCTAACCCTAACCCTAACCCTAACCCTAACCCTAACCCTAACCCTAACCCTAACCCTAACCCTAACCCTAACCCTAACCCTAACCCTAACCCTAACCCTAACCCTAACCCTAACCCTAACCCTAACCCTAACCCTAACCCTAACCCTAACCCTAACCCTAACCCTAACCCTAACCCTAACCCTAACCCTAACCCTAACCCTAACCCTAACCCTAACCCTAACCCTAACCCTAACCCTAACCCTAACCCTAACCCTAACCCTAACCCTAACCCTAACCCTAACCCTAACCCTAACCCTAACCCTAACCCTAACCCTAACCCTAACCCTAACCCTAACCCTAACCCTAACCCTAACCCTAACCCTAACCCTAACCCTAACCCTAACCCTAACCCTAACCCTAACCCTAACCCTAACCCTAACCCTAACCCTAACCCTAACCCTAACCCTAACCCTAACCCTAACCCTAACCCTAACCCTAACCCTAACCCTAACCCTAACCCTAACCCTAACCCTAACCCTAACCCTAACCCTAACCCTAACCCTAACCCTAACCCTAACCCTAACCCTAACCCTAACCCTAACCCTAACCCTAACCCTAACCCTAACCCTAACCCTAACCCTAACCCTAACCCTAACCCTAACCCTAACCCTAACCCTAACCCTAACCCTAACCCTAACCCTAACCCTAACCCTAACCCTAACCCTAACCCTAACCCTAACCCTAACCCTAACCCTAACCCTAACCCTAACCCTAACCCTAACCCTAACCCTAACCCTAACCCTAACCCTAACCCTAACCCTAACCCTAACCCTAACCCTAACCCTAACCCTAACCCTAACCCTAACCCTAACCCTAACCCTAACCCTAACCCTAACCCTAACCCTAACCCTAACCCTAACCCTAACCCTAACCCTAACCCTAACCCTAACCCTAACCCTAACCCTAACCCTAACCCTAACCCTAACCCTAACCCTAACCCTAACCCTAACCCTAACCCTAACCCTAACCCTAACCCTAACCCTAACCCTAACCCTAACCCTAACCCTAACCCTAACCCTAACCCTAACCCTAACCCTAACCCTAACCCTAACCCTAACCCTAACCCTAACCCTAACCCTAACCCTAACCCTAACCCTAACCCTAACCCTAACCCTAACCCTAACCCTAACCCTAACCCTAACCCTAACCCTAACCCTAACCCTAACCCTAACCCTAACCCTAACCCTAACCCTAACCCTAACCCTAACCCTAACCCTAACCCTAACCCTAACCCTAACCCTAACCCTAACCCTAACCCTAACCCTAACCCTAACCCTAACCCTAACCCTAACCCTAACCCTAACCCTAACCCTAACCCTAACCCTAACCCTAACCCTAACCCTAACCCTAACCCTAACCCTAACCCTAACCCTAACCCTAACCCTAACCCTAACCCTAACCCTAACCCTAACCCTAACCCTAACCCTAACCCTAACCCTAACCCTAACCCTAACCCTAACCCTAACCCTAACCCTAACCCTAACCCTAACCCTAACCCTAACCCTAACCCTAACCCTAACCCTAACCCTAACCCTAACCCTAACCCTAACCCTAACCCTAACCCTAACCCTAACCCTAACCCTAACCCTAACCCTAACCCTAACCCTAACCCTAACCCTAACCCTAACCCTAACCCTAACCCTAACCCTAACCCTAACCCTAACCCTAACCCTAACCCTAACCCTAACCCTAACCCTAACCCTAACCCTAACCCTAACCCTAACCCTAACCCTAACCCTAACCCTAACCCTAACCCTAACCCTAACCCTAACCCTAACCCTAACCCTAACCCTAACCCTAACCCTAACCCTAACCCTAACCCTAACCCTAACCCTAACCCTAACCCTAACCCTAACCCTAACCCTAACCCTAACCCTAACCCTAACCCTAACCCTAACCCTAACCCTAACCCTAACCCTAACCCTAACCCTAACCCTAACCCTAACCCTAACCCTAACCCTAACCCTAACCCTAACCCTAACCCTAACCCTAACCCTAACCCTAACCCTAACCCTAACCCTAACCCTAACCCTAACCCTAACCCTAACCCTAACCCTAACCCTAACCCTAACCCTAACCCTAACCCTAACCCTAACCCTAACCCTAACCCTAACCCTAACCCTAACCCTAACCCTAACCCTAACCCTAACCCTAACCCTAACCCTAACCCTAACCCTAACCCTAACCCTAACCCTAACCCTAACCCTAACCCTAACCCTAACCCTAACCCTAACCCTAACCCTAACCCTAACCCTAACCCTAACCCTAACCCTAACCCTAACCCTAACCCTAACCCTAACCCTAACCCTAACCCTAACCCTAACCCTAACCCTAACCCTAACCCTAACCCTAACCCTAACCCTAACCCTAACCCTAACCCTAACCCTAACCCTAACCCTAACCCTAACCCTAACCCTAACCCTAACCCTAACCCTAACCCTAACCCTAACCCTAACCCTAACCCTAACCCTAACCCTAACCCTAACCCTAACCCTAACCCTAACCCTAACCCTAACCCTAACCCTAACCCTAACCCTAACCCTAACCCTAACCCTAACCCTAACCCTAACCCTAACCCTAACCCTAACCCTAACCCTAACCCTAACCCTAACCCTAACCCTAACCCTAACCCTAACCCTAACCCTAACCCTAACCCTAACCCTAACCCTAACCCTAACCCTAACCCTAACCCTAACCCTAACCCTAACCCTAACCCTAACCCTAACCCTAACCCTAACCCTAACCCTAACCCTAACCCTAACCCTAACCCTAACCCTAACCCTAACCCTAACCCTAACCCTAACCCTAACCCTAACCCTAACCCTAACCCTAACCCTAACCCTAACCCTAACCCTAACCCTAACCCTAACCCTAACCCTAACCCTAACCCTAACCCTAACCCTAACCCTAACCCTAACCCTAACCCTAACCCTAACCCTAACCCTAACCCTAACCCTAACCCTAACCCTAACCCTAACCCTAACCCTAACCCTAACCCTAACCCTAACCCTAACCCTAACCCTAACCCTAACCCTAACCCTAACCCTAACCCTAACCCTAACCCTAACCCTAACCCTAACCCTAACCCTAACCCTAACCCTAACCCTAACCCTAACCCTAACCCTAACCCTAACCCTAACCCTAACCCTAACCCTAACCCTAACCCTAACCCTAACCCTAACCCTAACCCTAACCCTAACCCTAACCCTAACCCTAACCCTAACCCTAACCCTAACCCTAACCCTAACCCTAACCCTAACCCTAACCCTAACCCTAACCCTAACCCTAACCCTAACCCTAACCCTAACCCTAACCCTAACCCTAACCCTAACCCTAACCCTAACCCTAACCCTAACCCTAACCCTAACCCTAACCCTAACCCTAACCCTAACCCTAACCCTAACCCTAACCCTAACCCTAACCCTAACCCTAACCCTAACCCTAACCCTAACCCTAACCCTAACCCTAACCCTAACCCTAACCCTAACCCTAACCCTAACCCTAACCCTAACCCTAACCCTAACCCTAACCCTAACCCTAACCCTAACCCTAACCCTAACCCTAACCCTAACCCTAACCCTAACCCTAACCCTAACCCTAACCCTAACCCTAACCCTAACCCTAACCCTAACCCTAACCCTAACCCTAACCCTAACCCTAACCCTAACCCTAACCCTAACCCTAACCCTAACCCTAACCCTAACCCTAACCCTAACCCTAACCCTAACCCTAACCCTAACCCTAACCCTAACCCTAACCCTAACCCTAACCCTAACCCTAACCCTAACCCTAACCCTAACCCTAACCCTAACCCTAACCCTAACCCTAACCCTAACCCTAACCCTAACCCTAACCCTAACCCTAACCCTAACCCTAACCCTAACCCTAACCCTAACCCTAACCCTAACCCTAACCCTAACCCTAACCCTAACCCTAACCCTAACCCTAACCCTAACCCTAACCCTAACCCTAACCCTAACCCTAACCCTAACCCTAACCCTAACCCTAACCCTAACCCTAACCCTAACCCTAACCCTAACCCTAACCCTAACCCTAACCCTAACCCTAACCCTAACCCTAACCCTAACCCTAACCCTAACCCTAACCCTAACCCTAACCCTAACCCTAACCCTAACCCTAACCCTAACCCTAACCCTAACCCTAACCCTAACCCTAACCCTAACCCTAACCCTAACCCTAACCCTAACCCTAACCCTAACCCTAACCCTAACCCTAACCCTAACCCTAACCCTAACCCTAACCCTAACCCTAACCCTAACCCTAACCCTAACCCTAACCCTAACCCTAACCCTAACCCTAACCCTAACCCTAACCCTAACCCTAACCCTAACCCTAACCCTAACCCTAACCCTAACCCTAACCCTAACCCTAACCCTAACCCTAACCCTAACCCTAACCCTAACCCTAACCCTAACCCTAACCCTAACCCTAACCCTAACCCTAACCCTAACCCTAACCCTAACCCTAACCCTAACCCTAACCCTAACCCTAACCCTAACCCTAACCCTAACCCTAACCCTAACCCTAACCCTAACCCTAACCCTAACCCTAACCCTAACCCTAACCCTAACCCTAACCCTAACCCTAACCCTAACCCTAACCCTAACCCTAACCCTAACCCTAACCCTAACCCTAACCCTAACCCTAACCCTAACCCTAACCCTAACCCTAACCCTAACCCTAACCCTAACCCTAACCCTAACCCTAACCCTAACCCTAACCCTAACCCTAACCCTAACCCTAACCCTAACCCTAACCCTAACCCTAACCCTAACCCTAACCCTAACCCTAACCCTAACCCTAACCCTAACCCTAACCCTAACCCTAACCCTAACCCTAACCCTAACCCTAACCCTAACCCTAACCCTAACCCTAACCCTAACCCTAACCCTAACCCTAACCCTAACCCTAACCCTAACCCTAACCCTAACCCTAACCCTAACCCTAACCCTAACCCTAACCCTAACCCTAACCCTAACCCTAACCCTAACCCTAACCCTAACCCTAACCCTAACCCTAACCCTAACCCTAACCCTAACCCTAACCCTAACCCTAACCCTAACCCTAACCCTAACCCTAACCCTAACCCTAACCCTAACCCTAACCCTAACCCTAACCCTAACCCTAACCCTAACCCTAACCCTAACCCTAACCCTAACCCTAACCCTAACCCTAACCCTAACCCTAACCCTAACCCTAACCCTAACCCTAACCCTAACCCTAACCCTAACCCTAACCCTAACCCTAACCCTAACCCTAACCCTAACCCTAACCCTAACCCTAACCCTAACCCTAACCCTAACCCTAACCCTAACCCTAACCCTAACCTAACCCTAACCCTAACCCTAACCCTAACCCTAACCCTAACCCTAACCCTAACCCTAACCCTAACCCTAACCCTAACCCTAACCCTAACCCTAACCCTAACCCTAACCCTAACCCTAACCCTAACCCTAACCCTAACCCTAACCCTAACCCTAACCCTAACCCTAACCCTAACCCTAACCCTAACCCTAACCCTAACCCTAACCCTAACCCTAACCCTAACCCTAACCCTAACCCTAACCCTAACCCTAACCCTAACCCTAACCCTAACCCTAACCCTAACCCTAACCCTAACCCTAACCCTAACCCTAACCCTAACCCTAACCCTAACCCTAACCCTAACCCTAACCCTAACCCTAACCCTAACCCTAACCCTAACCCTAACCCTAACCCTAACCCTAACCCTAACCCTAACCCTAACCCTAACCCTAACCCTAACCCTAACCCTAACCCTAACCCTAACCCTAACCCTAACCCTAACCCTAACCCTAACCCTAACCCTAACCCTAACCCTAACCCTAACCCTAACCCTAACCCTAACCCTAACCCTAACCCTAACCCTAACCCTAACCCTAACCCTAACCCTAACCCTAACCCTAACCCTAACCCTAACCCTAACCCTAACCCTAACCCTAACCCTAACCCTAACCCTAACCCTAACCCTAACCCTAACCCTAACCCTAACCCTAACCCTAACCCTAACCCTAACCCTAACCCTAACCCTAACCCTAACCCTAACCCTAACCCTAACCCTAACCCTAACCCTAACCCTAACCCTAACCCTAACCCTAACCCTAACCCTAACCCTAACCCTAACCCTAACCCTAACCCTAACCCTAACCCTAACCCTAACCCTAACCCTAACCCTAACCCTAACCCTAACCCTAACCCTAACCCTAACCCTAACCCTAACCCTAACCCTAACCCTAACCCTAACCCTAACCCTAACCCTAACCCTAACCCTAACCCTAACCCTAACCCTAACCCTAACCCTAACCCTAACCCTAACCCTAACCCTAACCCTAACCCTAACCCTAACCCTAACCCTAACCCTAACCCTAACCCTAACCCTAACCCTAACCCTAACCCTAACCCTAACCCTAACCCTAACCCTAACCCTAACCCTAACCCTAACCCTAACCCTAACCCTAACCCTAACCCTAACCCTAACCCTAACCCTAACCCTAACCCTAACCCTAACCCTAACCCTAACCCTAACCCTAACCCTAACCCTAACCCTAACCCTAACCCTAACCCTAACCCTAACCCTAACCCTAACCCTAACCCTAACCCTAACCCTAACCCTAACCCTAACCCTAACCCTAACCCTAACCCTAACCCTAACCCTAACCCTAACCCTAACCCTAACCCTAACCCTAACCCTAACCCTAACCCTAACCCTAACCCTAACCCTAACCCTAACCCTAACCCTAACCCTAACCCTAACCCTAACCCTAACCCTAACCCTAACCCTAACCCTAACCCTAACCCTAACCCTAACCCTAACCCTAACCCTAACCCTAACCCTAACCCTAACCCTAACCCTAACCCTAACCCTAACCCTAACCCTAACCCTAACCCTAACCCTAACCCTAACCCTAACCCTAACCCTAACCCTAACCCTAACCCTAACCCTAACCCTAACCCTAACCCTAACCCTAACCCTAACCCTAACCCTAACCCTAACCCTAACCCTAACCCTAACCCTAACCCTAACCCTAACCCTAACCCTAACCCTAACCCTAACCCTAACCCTAACCCTAACCCTAACCCTAACCCTAACCCTAACCCTAACCCTAACCCTAACCCTAACCCTAACCCTAACCCTAACCCTAACCCTAACCCTAACCCTAACCCTAACCCTAACCCTAACCCTAACCCTAACCCTAACCCTAACCCTAACCCTAACCCTAACCCTAACCCTAACCCTAACCCTAACCCTAACCCTAACCCTAACCCTAACCCTAACCCTAACCCTAACCCTAACCCTAACCCTAACCCTAACCCTAACCCTAACCCTAACCCTAACCCTAACCCTAACCCTAACCCTAACCCTAACCCTAACCCTAACCCTAACCCTAACCCTAACCCTAACCCTAACCCTAACCCTAACCCTAACCCTAACCCTAACCCTAACCCTAACCCTAACCCTAACCCTAACCCTAACCCTAACCCTAACCCTAACCCTAACCCTAACCCTAACCCTAACCCTAACCCTAACCCTAACCCTAACCCTAACCCTAACCCTAACCCTAACCCTAACCCTAACCCTAACCCTAACCCTAACCCTAACCCTAACCCTAACCCTAACCCTAACCCTAACCCTAACCCTAACCCTAACCCTAACCCTAACCCTAACCCTAACCCTAACCCTAACCCTAACCCTAACCCTAACCCTAACCCTAACCCTAACCCTAACCCTAACCCTAACCCTAACCCTAACCCTAACCCTAACCCTAACCCTAACCCTAACCCTAACCCTAACCCTAACCCTAACCCTAACCCTAACCCTAACCCTAACCCTAACCCTAACCCTAACCCTAACCCTAACCCTAACCCTAACCCTAACCCTAACCCTAACCCTAACCCTAACCCTAACCCTAACCCTAACCCTAACCCTAACCCTAACCCTAACCCTAACCCTAACCCTAACCCTAACCCTAACCCTAACCCTAACCCTAACCCTAACCCTAACCCTAACCCTAACCCTAACCCTAACCCTAACCCTAACCCTAACCCTAACCCTAACCCTAACCCTAACCCTAACCCTAACCCTAACCCTAACCCTAACCCTAACCCTAACCCTAACCCTAACCCTAACCCTAACCCTAACCCTAACCCTAACCCTAACCCTAACCCTAACCCTAACCCTAACCCTAACCCTAACCCTAACCCTAACCCTAACCCTAACCCTAACCCTAACCCTAACCCTAACCCTAACCCTAACCCTAACCCTAACCCTAACCCTAACCCTAACCCTAACCCTAACCCTAACCCTAACCCTAACCCTAACCCTAACCCTAACCCTAACCCTAACCCTAACCCTAACCCTAACCCTAACCCTAACCCTAACCCTAACCCTAACCCTAACCCTAACCCTAACCCTAACCCTAACCCTAACCCTAACCCTAACCCTAACCCTAACCCTAACCCTAACCCTAACCCTAACCCTAACCCTAACCCTAACCCTAACCCTAACCCTAACCCTAACCCTAACCCTAACCCTAACCCTAACCCTAACCCTAACCCTAACCCTAACCCTAACCCTAACCCTAACCCTAACCCTAACCCTAACCCTAACCCTAACCCTAACCCTAACCCTAACCCTAACCCTAACCCTAACCCTAACCCTAACCCTAACCCTAACCCTAACCCTAACCCTAACCCTAACCCTAACCCTAACCCTAACCCTAACCCTAACCCTAACCCTAACCCTAACCCTAACCCTAACCCTAACCCTAACCCTAACCCTAACCCTAACCCTAACCCTAACCCTAACCCTAACCCTAACCCTAACCCTAACCCTAACCCTAACCCTAACCCTAACCCTAACCCTAACCCTAACCCTAACCCTAACCCTAACCCTAACCCTAACCCTAACCCTAACCCTAACCCTAACCCTAACCCTAACCCTAACCCTAACCCTAACCCTAACCCTAACCCTAACCCTAACCCTAACCCTAACCCTAACCCTAACCCTAACCCTAACCCTAACCCTAACCCTAACCCTAACCCTAACCCTAACCCTAACCCTAACCCTAACCCTAACCCTAACCCTAACCCTAACCCTAACCCTAACCCTAACCCTAACCCTAACCCTAACCCTAACCCTAACCCTAACCCTAACCCTAACCCTAACCCTAACCCTAACCCTAACCCTAACCCTAACCCTAACCCTAACCCTAACCCTAACCCTAACCCTAACCCTAACCCTAACCCTAACCCTAACCCTAACCCTAACCCTAACCCTAACCCTAACCCTAACCCTAACCCTAACCCTAACCCTAACCCTAACCCTAACCCTAACCCTAACCCTAACCCTAACCCTAACCCTAACCCTAACCCTAACCCTAACCCTAACCCTAACCCTAACCCTAACCCTAACCCTAACCCTAACCCTAACCCTAACCCTAACCCTAACCCTAACCCTAACCCTAACCCTAACCCTAACCCTAACCCTAACCCTAACCCTAACCCTAACCCTAACCCTAACCCTAACCCTAACCCTAACCCTAACCCTAACCCTAACCCTAACCCTAACCCTAACCCTAACCCTAACCCTAACCCTAACCCTAACCCTAACCCTAACCCTAACCCTAACCCTAACCCTAACCCTAACCCTAACCCTAACCCTAACCCTAACCCTAACCCTAACCCTAACCCTAACCCTAACCCTAACCCTAACCCTAACCCTAACCCTAACCCTAACCCTAACCCTAACCCTAACCCTAACCCTAACCCTAACCCTAACCCTAACCCTAACCCTAACCCTAACCCTAACCCTAACCCTAACCCTAACCCTAACCCTAACCCTAACCCTAACCCTAACCCTAACCCTAACCCTAACCCTAACCCTAACCCTAACCCTAACCCTAACCCTAACCCTAACCCTAACCCTAACCCTAACCCTAACCCTAACCCTAACCCTAACCCTAACCCTAACCCTAACCCTAACCCTAACCCTAACCCTAACCCTAACCCTAACCCTAACCCTAACCCTAACCCTAACCCTAACCCTAACCCTAACCCTAACCCTAACCCTAACCCTAACCCTAACCCTAACCCTAACCCTAACCCTAACCCTAACCCTAACCCTAACCCTAACCCTAACCCTAACCCTAACCCTAACCCTAACCCTAACCCTAACCCTAACCCTAACCCTAACCCTAACCCTAACCCTAACCCTAACCCTAACCCTAACCCTAACCCTAACCCTAACCCTAACCCTAACCCTAACCCTAACCCTAACCCTAACCCTAACCCTAACCCTAACCCTAACCCTAACCCTAACCCTAACCCTAACCCTAACCCTAACCCTAACCCTAACCCTAACCCTAACCCTAACCCTAACCCTAACCCTAACCCTAACCCTAACCCTAACCCTAACCCTAACCCTAACCCTAACCCTAACCCTAACCCTAACCCTAACCCTAACCCTAACCCTAACCCTAACCCTAACCCTAACCCTAACCCTAACCCTAACCCTAACCCTAACCCTAACCCTAACCCTAACCCTAACCCTAACCCTAACCCTAACCCTAACCCTAACCCTAACCCTAACCCTAACCCTAACCCTAACCCTAACCCTAACCCTAACCCTAACCCTAACCCTAACCCTAACCCTAACCCTAACCCTAACCCTAACCCTAACCCTAACCCTAACCCTAACCCTAACCCTAACCCTAACCCTAACCCTAACCCTAACCCTAACCCTAACCCTAACCCTAACCCTAACCCTAACCCTAACCCTAACCCTAACCCTAACCCTAACCCTAACCCTAACCCTAACCCTAACCCTAACCCTAACCCTAACCCTAACCCTAACCCTAACCCTAACCCTAACCCTAACCCTAACCCTAACCCTAACCCTAACCCTAACCCTAACCCTAACCCTAACCCTAACCCTAACCCTAACCCTAACCCTAACCCTAACCCTAACCCTAACCCTAACCCTAACCCTAACCCTAACCCTAACCCTAACCCTAACCCTAACCCTAACCCTAACCCTAACCCTAACCCTAACCCTAACCCTAACCCTAACCCTAACCCTAACCCTAACCCTAACCCTAACCCTAACCCTAACCCTAACCCTAACCCTAACCCTAACCCTAACCCTAACCCTAACCCTAACCCTAACCCTAACCCTAACCCTAACCCTAACCCTAACCCTAACCCTAACCCTAACCCTAACCCTAACCCTAACCCTAACCCTAACCCTAACCCTAACCCTAACCCTAACCCTAACCCTAACCCTAACCCTAACCCTAACCCTAACCCTAACCCTAACCCTAACCCTAACCCTAACCCTAACCCTAACCCTAACCCTAACCCTAACCCTAACCCTAACCCTAACCCTAACCCTAACCCTAACCCTAACCCTAACCCTAACCCTAACCCTAACCCTAACCCTAACCCTAACCCTAACCCTAACCCTAACCCTAACCCTAACCCTAACCCTAACCCTAACCCTAACCCTAACCCTAACCCTAACCCTAACCCTAACCCTAACCCTAACCCTAACCCTAACCCTAACCCTAACCCTAACCCTAACCCTAACCCTAACCCTAACCCTAACCCTAACCCTAACCCTAACCCTAACCCTAACCCTAACCCTAACCCTAACCCTAACCCTAACCCTAACCCTAACCCTAACCCTAACCCTAACCCTAACCCTAACCCTAACCCTAACCCTAACCCTAACCCTAACCCTAACCCTAACCCTAACCCTAACCCTAACCCTAACCCTAACCCTAACCCTAACCCTAACCCTAACCCTAACCCTAACCCTAACCCTAACCCTAACCCTAACCCTAACCCTAACCCTAACCCTAACCCTAACCCTAACCCTAACCCTAACCCTAACCCTAACCCTAACCCTAACCCTAACCCTAACCCTAACCCTAACCCTAACCCTAACCCTAACCCTAACCCTAACCCTAACCCTAACCCTAACCCTAACCCTAACCCTAACCCTAACCCTAACCCTAACCCTAACCCTAACCCTAACCCTAACCCTAACCCTAACCCTAACCCTAACCCTAACCCTAACCCTAACCCTAACCCTAACCCTAACCCTAACCCTAACCCTAACCCTAACCCTAACCCTAACCCTAACCCTAACCCTAACCCTAACCCTAACCCTAACCCTAACCCTAACCCTAACCCTAACCCTAACCCTAACCCTAACCCTAACCCTAACCCTAACCCTAACCCTAACCCTAACCCTAACCCTAACCCTAACCCTAACCCTAACCCTAACCCTAACCCTAACCCTAACCCTAACCCTAACCCTAACCCTAACCCTAACCCTAACCCTAACCCTAACCCTAACCCTAACCCTAACCCTAACCCTAACCCTAACCCTAACCCTAACCCTAACCCTAACCCTAACCCTAACCCTAACCCTAACCCTAACCCTAACCCTAACCCTAACCCTAACCCTAACCCTAACCCTAACCCTAACCCTAACCCTAACCCTAACCCTAACCCTAACCCTAACCCTAACCCTAACCCTAACCCTAACCCTAACCCTAACCCTAACCCTAACCCTAACCCTAACCCTAACCCTAACCCTAACCCTAACCCTAACCCTAACCCTAACCCTAACCCTAACCCTAACCCTAACCCTAACCCTAACCCTAACCCTAACCCTAACCCTAACCCTAACCCTAACCCTAACCCTAACCCTAACCCTAACCCTAACCCTAACCCTAACCCTAACCCTAACCCTAACCCTAACCCTAACCCTAACCCTAACCCTAACCCTAACCCTAACCCTAACCCTAACCCTAACCCTAACCCTAACCCTAACCCTAACCCTAACCCTAACCCTAACCCTAACCCTAACCCTAACCCTAACCCTAACCCTAACCCTAACCCTAACCCTAACCCTAACCCTAACCCTAACCCTAACCCTAACCCTAACCCTAACCCTAACCCTAACCCTAACCCTAACCCTAACCCTAACCCTAACCCTAACCCTAACCCTAACCCTAACCCTAACCCTAACCCTAACCCTAACCCTAACCCTAACCCTAACCCTAACCCTAACCCTAACCCTAACCCTAACCCTAACCCTAACCCTAACCCTAACCCTAACCCTAACCCTAACCCTAACCCTAACCCTAACCCTAACCCTAACCCTAACCCTAACCCTAACCCTAACCCTAACCCTAACCCTAACCCTAACCCTAACCCTAACCCTAACCCTAACCCTAACCCTAACCCTAACCCTAACCCTAACCCTAACCCTAACCCTAACCCTAACCCTAACCCTAACCCTAACCCTAACCCTAACCCTAACCCTAACCCTAACCCTAACCCTAACCCTAACCCTAACCCTAACCCTAACCCTAACCCTAACCCTAACCCTAACCCTAACCCTAACCCTAACCCTAACCCTAACCCTAACCCTAACCCTAACCCTAACCCTAACCCTAACCCTAACCCTAACCCTAACCCTAACCCTAACCCTAACCCTAACCCTAACCCTAACCCTAACCCTAACCCTAACCCTAACCCTAACCCTAACCCTAACCCTAACCCTAACCCTAACCCTAACCCTGACCCTGACCCTAACCCTAACCCTAACCCTAACCCTAACCCTAACCCTAACCCTAACCATACAACCTAACCCTAACCCTAACCCTAACCCTAACCCTAACCCTAACCCTAACCCTAACCCTAACCCTAACCCTAACCCTAACCCTAACCCTAACCCTAACCCTAACCCTAACCCTAACCCTAACCCTAACCCTAACCCTAACCCTAACCCTAACCCTAAACTTGATCAGTGAGGTAGATGGTTAAATAACTTTTTGTTCCCCTTTTGCCCCCCCCACAAAAAAAGCAGCAAGCAACTTATAAAAATAGGGAGCACCAAGGAGGTTTTTTTAAATTTTAAAATCTAAAATATTTAAAAGGTGCACTTAAAATAAAGCATGGCTGGAAATGTGGGTCTGACAGACATGGAACTCATCTTCCCAAACCCCCCCCCCCCCCCCCCCCACGAGGTTTGGGACAGCAATAAGGGCACAAAAGATTACATATTTTTAAAAAAAGTTGTAGTTCCCATAGACACGGTCTCTGGACATGGATGCGGGGACGGCCCCTTTAAGAGATGCCTGGTGCTGCGGGGACGGCCCCTTTAAGAGATGCCTGGTGCTGCGGGGAACGCGACAGCAGGGAGCTGCTGGATATCGACCTCGGTTTTTTTAAAAGAAACCCTTTCCCCGGGGATCTGGAGGAGTTGGGGACACGGGTGAGAATCCGATAACTTTATCTAGTCTTTAGATTTTGAGCGTTCACCGGGTGATTTTTATCTTTGAAATCGGGTTTTTTTCTCAGCGACTGAAAAGCGAGCGCCGCGTGAGGCATTCTGGGATATGGAGTTCTCTCGGGTCAAACACGAGGGCAACGCTCTTAAATAAAAGGGTTTACTCTGGTTTTTTGGGGCTGGGGGACCTTTCTTTCCCCCTCCTCTCCCCCCGGGGGGGTGGGTGGCGGCGGATTCGGGAGTTTTTTTTGGGAATCGGACCTTGGAAATCGGTTTTTTTTCTGCGCGGCCGCTGAAAAGCGAGCGACGCGTGAGGCATTCTGGGAGATTGAGTTTCGTTTAACGAGCGACCGGGTTTAAAAAGGAGGAAATCGGTGGGAAGTTTAATTAATTGTTTAAAATACCCTCATAATTAAAAGGCATAGCCGGAGGTGGGGGTTTGGAGAAGTAGCTTCATGTTTTTATTTAAAAAATGAGGTGAGGCGGACAGGTAATCAAGCCCCGGGGTCAGCAGACAGTCAGACTCCGTGGCGCCAGAATGACCTGGAGCATTAAAACAGATTCAAAGGTTAAAAAGCAATATTTTTAAAACATTACCTCAAAAAAAATAACCCCAAACATCTAAGATAAACTAAAGGAACATTAAAACATTAGGTTAAAAAAATATAATTTAAAAATAACGAACACGTGGAGCGAAGGGGGCGGGGCCAGCCCTGCATGAGACAGGACTCATTACATACAGGACAGAAATTCTAACCAATCCCAGGTCAAGGCTAGCCTGCTTGTGGGCGGGAACAAAACTTCAGCCAACAGTAGCACACAGGGGAGGGGCCAGTCCAAGGCTCCGTACTTATAAACAACTGTAAACAAAGTTAAAATCCTTTCTCCCTGATGAAGCTTAAGGATAAGCGAAACGTCGGAGAAAAAAAGATTCCAGGCCGGAGAACTTACTGAACGAAAGAGTTTTTGGATAGTACTGTTGCAGGCAGAGAACCATCGAAGCCAGAGAGCCACCGGAGGGGAGGTGAGACCGGTGGAAAAAGAGCCTTTCCAGGCGGGACAGCCGGCTGAGCTGGGGAGTGTTTGGAGGACGCAGTCCCAGGCAGGAGACCATCTGAGCCAGGGAGCCACCGTGGGGTGAGATTACAGTTACTAGCGGGGACCTCTATTACCAAATAGAAGCTAGTAACATCTTTTAAAACCTTTTGCACCTTTCTACACCCAGGGAATGGCTAACACTATGCGGAACACATGCAGGTTGTCTGACAACCGTACGCATATGAGGTCGGACCCTGGTACACATAGGTGTCTCCCCGTAGCCAGGGATGAATTTGCTACAACAGTGAGAATAATTTATAGAATTTTCCAGACAATCCACCATCTAATATTCTTAAAGGGCCAGAATCAGCCCCCTAAGGGCATCTTAAAACAAGCTGATAAACTAACATGCTTTATAAAACCGGCAAAACCGTCACAGGAAACCCTAACCAAATTGGCTTTGAATTCAGAAAATTGGGCAAAACAGACCAGACAGATTCTAATTGAGCACTATACAACAAACCTGGAAGAATTAGAAAATGAATTTGCTCAGGCTGCAGTGACAGAGCGCCTGGAAGAAATGATGGCGAAAGCCACTAATTGGATTAAAAAGAGTCTTAGACATAAATTCAAAATTCAATCAATTGATGAGGCAAAGAGACATGTGGTGGGATTAGCATCACGGTTGACAGAGCAAGGGACCAGCACACAATTGAGGACAGAACAGCGGACCGGCATACGGACTAGGACGCCCCCACGCCATAGGCCAAATACCTGGGCAGCCTTGTTCCACCAGCCTGCGATCACAGCCCCCTCATGCCGCAGACGGACTGAAAACCCCCCCCCACCCCGTGGGCCAGCTGCCACGACTTTGTCACGCCACCGACGGACACCCCCACCCCGTGAGCCAACTGCCACAACCTCGTCAAGCCACCGACACACCCCCCCACCCTTCGAGCCAGCTGCCATGACTTCAGCACGCCACCGGCAGACCCCCCCACCCCTTGCACCAGTTGCCACGACTTCGTCACACCACCAACACACCCCCCCACCCTTGGAGCCAGCTGCCATGACTTCGTCATGCCACCGATGGACCCCCCCACCCCTTGCACCAGTTGCCACGACTTCGTCACACCACCAACACACACCCCCACCCTTTGAGCCAGCTGCCATGACTTCGTCACGCGACCAACAGACCCCCCCACCCCGTGGGCCAGCGACCCCGACTTCATCACACCACCAGCAGACCACTGAAACCCCCCCTTCCTTGCGGTCCAGGGCAGTGACCCCCCCTTCCCCGCCATCCAGGGCGGCGACTAGCCCTACCCCACCCCACAGGCCAAGGACCAGGATTTCCAATGTGGCCATCATTAGGGACCTGGACATCACACTTGGCTCTCAAGAGCCTGAGCCACGTAGACCCCAGCACTACATGGGGAACCAACATCAGACCGTATTAAACCAAATCACTAGGGATTCCTCAGACCCAAAACAAACAGAAGGGAGAACCCCTCCTACACCAGGGACAAATCCATGCACAACATTCCTGTACCCCAAAACCAGGGTCATGTACCAACCGCTCCCACAGAGACAAAAGAAAGACTGTACCAAACCAACCATCCCAAGAAATACAGCAGTTCTAGAGCCCGAGATCAGTGTCACAAAACAACCCCTTCCACAGAAACAAAGGAGCGACCAGACCGGACAGGTAAACCCAATAGACACAGAAATGAGGACAGGAACAATGAGAGCCCAGACAGACAACACAGTAGGAGAGGCAGAAATAGCTGAAGCCGAGGTAGGGAACACAATAGGGGAGGCAGGGGTAGCAGACATAGAAACAGAAAACACACCAACTGGGGCAGAACCTGACTCTGAAGGGGAAGATGCACAGAGAGTGACGAGGCACCCCAACACCAGCCGAAAAAACATTACCTGGAAATTGGAACCCAGAAAATCAATTTTAATAATAGGAGATTCCAACCTCTCCAAGATAAAAAGATGCCCAAATCCCACCACCCAAATTGATAGCTTTCCAGGAGCTAAATTCATTCATGTCACAGCAATTCTGGACAAATTGGAACCCTGTCCGGAGACCAAAAAGGTGGTGCTCTCAGTTGGCATTAATAATCGAACGCAGAGACCACTGACTGCAACCAAGCAACTGCAGTCATTACTTAAATTGGCTAAGAGCACATTCCCAAATGCTCAGATCTGGGTGCCGGAAATTAACTTCAGTAACTTACTTCCAGAAACAGAGAGGGATACAATCAGAGGAATTAACCAGCATATAAAAAAACAGAATTACATACCAGCAATTAATGCTAGATCCTTTAAAGTGGGGGCTGACCACATCCATTGGACAGATAGCACTGCCCATAACATAATAAACCAGTGGATGAAGTCTTTAAACTAAAAAGGACATTAACCCAAGAGAAGGGTAGATTACACCTGGGAAAAACTGTTATTAATATTTCCCAACTCTTTAACCCCACAGAGGTACAGGAGAGGGTTTTAAACAAGGGCCTTACATTTGTTCCAACCCCAAAACATTGTAAAGTACAAATTCAGGAAGATCTGAAAAGGTTCTACAGGAGAGTAAAACTGACCGATTACTTTAGCGATTCAGAAACAGACAAGCAACCTTTTACACCACCATCAGAATGGACCCCACCAAACAATAAAATAGAGCCAGAAATCCTAAACTTTATTAAACAGACTCAATCACAAATTGAAAAAATCCCTAAACAGACAGACAAGCAAAACCTCACTGGAAGAGAGAGACGGGCAATCATAGAACTTAGAAACAATCTAGATATAATCATAAAACCAGCAGATAAGGGCAGTAGTATAGTGATCATGGATAGGCAACAGTATCTACTTGAAGCTCACAGACAGCTTAATAATACAGCCCACTACACGAAATTAGCAGGACCAATTTACCAGGACACACGAAAAGAGATTGGAAACATTTTAACAGAACTAAAGAAATCTAAACACTTGAATCAGAAACAAGTGGAATACCTAAGGGGGGAACAACCACAACCCAGAAAATTCTACATACTACCCAAAATACACAAGCACCCTGACACATGGACTGTACCAGGAGAAATACCACCAGGAAGACCCATTGTGTCAGACTGTGGTAGTGAATCCTACAGGATAGCAGAATACATTGACTCATTCCTAAACCCCTTATCACAGAAGCACCCTAGCTACATTAAAGACACTTACCACTTCATAGAAATAGTGAACTCACTGACCGTACCCCCGAACGCAATACTCTTTACCATGGACATTGAAAGCCTATACACAAACATAGAAACAGACAGAGGCATACAGGCAGTGGAAAATATCCTTAGAAAGTTCCCCCAACCCCACAGACCAGATGCAGCCATAATCCAGCTATTACACCTAGGACTAACAAAAAATGACTTTGAATTCCAGGAGCAATTCTACCTACAGATTAAGGGCACGGCTATGGGCAAGAAATTTGCCCCGGCCTACGCAAACATATACATGGCAGACTGGGAAAACACAGTCTTTGAAAAGTGTTCCAAGCTCCCGATGTGTTATTACAGATACCTGGATGACATATGGGGAGTCTGGACTCACACAGAAACAGAATTGCAAGAATTTGTAGGTATTCTCAACAGTCACCACCAATCTATTAAACTTAAAGTTACAACACATAGAGAAAGTGTGGATTTCCTGGACACCACAGTATTTAAATTACAACAGGAGAATAACAGCCACAAGCTAGCAACAAAGGTATTCTTTAAAGAAACAGACACACACACACTCCTGCACATAAACAGCCACCATCCAAAACATACCTTTCGGGGGCTGGTGAAGTCACAACTGACACGTTTTCACCGCATATGCACAAACGGAGAGGACTTTAGGGAAGCCACCACAACCCTATTTACTGCACTGAGACAGAGAGGTTACACAAAAAGGTTCCTCAGGCACCTTAAGTCTGATTTCCTGAGGGGACTGAATAGCCCACGGCCAAACAGAGAAGTAGCAAGACTACCACTGATAACGACATACGATACAATGACCAAACTAATACACGGAGTGATTAAAACCCAATTTGGGAAACTAAAAGAGGATGTTGACACACTTAGTCGATACCACATAACGTCGGCATACAAAAGAACTCGGAACCTTCGCGACATGCTGGTTCGGAGCAGGATAAGAAAACAGACAACCCAGAACTGCACAAACCCAAAATGTGGGACGTGTAAATACCTAATAATCCGCAAAATGATACAAAATAGACACACAGGAAAAGCAGCCCTAATTAAACAAAGAATTACATGTGAACAGCACAATGCTGTTTATGCAATTCGATGCAAACAATGCCACATCTTGTATGTAGGAGAAACAGGGAATAGTCTAAGGATGAGGCTCACAGGGCACCTCAGTGCTATTAGAACAAAGGATGTATACAAACCTACCTCCCGACACTTCATGGAGCATGGTCTTGAATCCCTGGAATTTATGGGGTTGGAGACCAACATGAACTGGACAACCTCACAAAGGAAGAGGAGGGAAAAACACTGGATAACAACCCTACAAACTCAGTTACCAAAGGGCTTAAATCAGATCTAAAATGGGGGAAATCCAACATCAAAAAACAAAACTGCCCCGACCTTAATTACCACAAATCCCAACCCCAACTTGATAAACCTCCCAAACCGCAACCACACCACACCCTACCCTAATCACAATAAACAGAGCTAACCCCTACTGTTTAAGCTAACCAAAACCACTAAACCCCACACTGCCCACAACAAACAGACCAAAGCCCCAACCCTAACTACAAACAGACCACATCCATATCCCAAATCCTAACTCCAAATGCACCCCACTCTACCCCTAAAGCCTAACCGTAACTCTAATACAGCAAACCTAATCTCCCACCCCACCCCTAAAATCTAAGCCTAACACACCCCACCCTACTCCTAAACCCTGACCCTCACTTAACCCTACCCCTAATGCAACCCTAACCCATAACTCCAACCCCCCAGCCCTGAATCTAATCACAACTCTCCAAATGCACCCCACTCTACCCCTAAAGCCTAACCGTAACTCTAATACAGCAAACCTAATCTCCCACCCCACCCCTAAAATCTAAGCCTAACACACCCCACCCTACTCCTAAACCCTGACCCTCACTTAACCCTACCCCTAAGGCAACCCTAACCCATAACTCCAACCCCCCAGCCCTGAATCTAATCACAACTCTCCAAATGCACCCCACTCTACCCCTAAAGCCTAACCGTAACTCTAATACAGCAAACCTAATCTCCCACCCCACCCCTAAAATCTAAGCCTAACACACCCCACCCTACTCCTAAACCCTGACCCTCACTTAACCCTACCCCTAATGCAACCCTAACCCATAACTCCAACCCCCCAGCCCTGAATCTAATCACAACTCTCCAAATGCACCCCACTCTACCCCTAAAGCCTAACCGTAACTCTAATACAGCAAACCTAATCTCCCACCCCACCCCTAAAATCTAAGCCTAACACACCCCACCCTACTCCTAAACCCTGACCCTCACTTAACCCTACCCCTAATGCAACCCTAACCCATAACTCCAACCCCCCAGCCCTGAATCTAATCACAACTCTGACCCTGGACCCTAACCCTGATGCACCCTACCCTACCCCTAAACACCTAACCCTAACCCTGATGCACCCTACCCTACCCCTAAACACCTAACCCTAACCCTGATGCACCCAACCCTACCCCTAAAACATAACCCTAACCCCACCCCACCCCTAAACACCTAACCCTAACCCTGATGCACCCCAACCTAACCCCAATATAGCCCTGAACCTAACTGCGACCCTGACCCTCACCTAACCCCAACACTAACCCCAGTGCAGCAACCCTAACCCTAACCTGAACCCCCCAACCTCAATACAACATAACCCTAACACTACGTAAAATAAAGGGTAGAGTTCCAACACCAATAATAATAACTAAATACGACATAGAGGCCATAAATTGGCAAAACCCAGGAACTGATTATAACCCCAGAGGGGGATCAAAGGATTACGGATCAAGAAATTACTAAGAAGCGATCGGCAAGAAAAAGAAGCCAGGTGGTAAGGTAAAGCGTGGGCCAACCAAAAGTGGCAGGTATAAGTGACAAGAAGCTCAAGGGATGAGTGAGAATACGAACACAAGAGGGTGTAACTACCCTCCTGCCCACACCATACAACCTAACCCTAACCCTAACCCTAACCCTAACCCTAACCCTAACCCTAACCCTAACCCTAACCCTAACCCTAACCCTAACCCTAACCCTAACCCTAACCCTAACCCTAACCCTAACCCTAACCCTAACCCTAACCCTAACCCTAACCCTAACCCTAACCCTAACCCTAACCCTAACCCTAACCCTAACCCTAACCCTAACCCTAACCCTAACCCTAACCCTAACCCTAACCCTAACCCTAACCCTAACCCTAACCCTAACCCTAACCCTAACCCTAACCCTAACCCTAACCCTAACCCTAACCCTAACCCTAACCCTAACCATACAACCTAACCCTAACCCTAACCCTAACCCTAACCCTAACCCTAACCCTAACCCTAACCCTAACCCTAACCCTAACCCTAACCCTAACCCTAACCCTAACCCTAACCCTAACCCTAACCCTAACCCTAACCCTAACCCTAACCCTAACCCTAACCCTAACCCTAACCCTAACCCTAACCCTAACCCTAACCCTAACCCTAACCCTAACCCTAACCCTAAACTTGATCAGTGAGGTAGATGGTTAAATAACTTTTTGTTCCCCTTTTGCCCCCCCCACAAAAAAAGCAGCAAGCAACTTATAAAAATAGGGAGCACCAAGGAGGTTTTTTTAAATTTTAAAATCTAAAATATTTAAAAGGTGCACTTAAAATAAAGCATGGCTGGAAATGTGGGTCTGACAGACATGGAACTCATCTTCCCAAACCCCCCCCCCCCCCCCCCCCACGAGGTTTGGGACAGCAATAAGGGCACAAAAGATTACATATTTTTAAAAAAAGTTGTAGTTCCCATAGACACGGTCTCTGGACATGGATGCGGGGACGGCCCCTTTAAGAGATGCCTGGTGCTGCGGGGACGGCCCCTTTAAGAGATGCCTGGTGCTGCGGGGAACGCGACAGCAGGGAGCTGCTGGATATCGACCTCGGTTTTTTTAAAAGAAACCCTTTCCCCGGGGATCTGGAGGAGTTGGGGACACGGGTGAGAATCCGATAACTTTATCTAGTCTTTAGATTTTGAGCGTTCACCGGGTGATTTTTATCTTTGAAATCGGGTTTTTTTCTCAGCGACTGAAAAGCGAGCGCCGCGTGAGGCATTCTGGGATATGGAGTTCTCTCGGGTCAAACACGAGGGCAACGCTCTTAAATAAAAGGGTTTACTCTGGTTTTTTGGGGCTGGGGGACCTTTCTTTCCCCCTCCTCTCCCCCCGGGGGGGTGGGTGGCGGCGGATTCGGGAGTTTTTTTTGGGAATCGGACCTTGGAAATCGGTTTTTTTTCTGCGCGGCCGCTGAAAAGCGAGCGACGCGTGAGGCATTCTGGGAGATTGAGTTTCGTTTAACGAGCGACCGGGTTTAAAAAGGAGGAAATCGGTGGGAAGTTTAATTAATTGTTTAAAATACCCTCATAATTAAAAGGCATAGCCGGAGGTGGGGGTTTGGAGAAGTAGCTTCATGTTTTTATTTAAAAAATGAGGTGAGGCGGACAGGTAATCAAGCCCCGGGGTCAGCAGACAGTCAGACTCCGTGGCGCCAGAATGACCTGGAGCATTAAAACAGATTCAAAGGTTAAAAAGCAATATTTTTAAAACATTACCTCAAAAAAAATAACCCCAAACATCTAAGATAAACTAAAGGAACATTAAAACATTAGGTTAAAAAAATATAATTTAAAAATAACGAACACGTGGAGCGAAGGGGGCGGGGCCAGCCCTGCATGAGACAGGACTCATTACATACAGGACAGAAATTCTAACCAATCCCAGGTCAAGGCTAGCCTGCTTGTGGGCGGGAACAAAACTTCAGCCAACAGTAGCACACAGGGGAGGGGCCAGTCCAAGGCTCCGGACTTATAAACAACTGTAAACAAAGTTAAAATCCTTTCTCCCTGATGAAGCTTAAGGATAAGCGAAACGTCGGAGAAAAAAAGATTCCAGGCCGGAGAACTTACTGAACGAAAGAGTTTTTGGATAGTACTGTTGCAGGCAGAGAACCATCGAAGCCAGAGAGCCACCGGAGGGGAGGTGAGACCGGTGGAAAAAGAGCCTTTCCAGGCGGGACAGCCGGCTGAGCTGGGGAGTGTTTGGAGGACGCAGTCCCAGGCAGGAGACCATCTGAGCCAGGGAGCCACCGTGGGGTGAGATTACAGTTACTAGCGGGGACCTCTATTACCAAATAGAAGCTAGTAACATCTTTTAAAACCTTTTGCACCTTTCTACACCCAGGGAATGGCTAACACTATGCGGAACACATGCAGGTTGTCTGACAACCGTACGCATATGAGGTCGGACCCTGGTACACATAGGTGTCTCCCCGTAGCCAGGGATGAATTTGCTACAACAGTGAGAATAATTTATAGAATTTTCCAGACAATCCACCATCTAATATTCTTAAAGGGCCAGAATCAGCCCCCTAAGGGCATCTTAAAACAAGCTGATAAACTAACATGCTTTATAAAACCGGCAAAACCGTCACAGGAAACCCTAACCAAATTGGCTTTGAATTCAGAAAATTGGGCAAAACAGACCAGACAGATTCTAATTGAGCACTATACAACAAACCTGGAAGAATTAGAAAATGAATTTGCTCAGGCTGCAGTGACAGAGCGCCTGGAAGAAATGATGGCGAAAGCCACTAATTGGATTAAAAAGAGTCTTAGACATAAATTCAAAATTCAATCAATTGATGAGGCAAAGAGACATGTGGTGGGATTAGCATCACGGTTGACAGAGCAAGGGACCAGCACACAATTGAGGACAGAACAGCGGACCGGCATACGGACTAGGACACCCCCACGCCATAGGCCAAATACCTGGGCAGCCTTGTTCCACCAGCCTGCGATCACAGCCCCCTCATGCCGCAGACGGACTGAAAACCCCCCCCCACCCCGTGGGCCAGCTGCCACGACTTTGTCACGCCACCGACGGACACCCCCACCCCGTGAGCCAACTGCCACAACCTCGTCAAGCCACCGACACACCCCCCCACCCTTTGAGCCAGCTGCCATGACTTCAGCACGCCACCGGCAGACCCCCCACCCCTTGCACCAGTTGCCACGACTTCGTCACACCACCAACACACCCCCCCACCCTTGGAGCCAGCTGCCATGACTTCGTCATGCCACCGATGGACCCCCCCACCCCTTGCACCAGTTGCCACGACTTCGTCACACCACCAACACACACCCCCACCCTTTGAGCCAGCTGCCATGACTTCGTCACGCCACCGACAGACCCCCCCACCCCGTGGGCCAGCGACCCCGACTTCATCACACCACCAGCAGACCACTGAAACCCCCCCTTCCTTGCGGTCCAGGGCAGTGACCCCCCCTTCCCCGCCATCCAGGGCGGCGACTAGCCCTACCCCACCCCACAGGCCAAGGACCAGGATTTCCAATGTGGCCATCATTAGGGACCTGGACATCACACTTGGCTCTCAAGAGCCTGAGCCACGTAGACCCCAGCACTACATGGGGAACCAACATCAGACCGTATTAAACCAAATCACTAGGGATTCCTCAGACCCAAAACAAACAGAAGGGAGAACCCCTCCTACACCAGGGACAAATCCATGCACAACATTCCTGTACCCCAAAACCAGGGTCATGTACCAACCGCTCCCACAGAGACAAAAGAAAGACTGTACCAAACCAACCATCCCAAGAAATACAGCAGTTCTAGAGCCCGAGATCAGTGTCACAAAACAACCCCTTCCACAGAAACAAAGGAGCGACCAGACCGGACAGGTAAACCCAATAGACACAGAAATGAGGACAGGAACAATGAGAGCCCAGACAGACAACACAGTAGGAGAGGCAGAAATAGCTGAAGCCGAGGTAGGGAACACAATAGGGGAGGCAGGGGTAGCAGACATAGAAACAGAAAACACACCAACAGGGGCAGAACCTGACTCTGAAGGGGAAGATGCACAGAGAGTGACGAGGCACCCCAACACCAGCCGAAAAAACATTACCTGGAAATTGGAACCCAGAAAATCAATTTTAATAATAGGAGATTCCAACCTCTCCAAGATAAAAAGATGCCCAAATCCCACCACCCAAATTGATAGCTTTCCAGGAGCTAAATTCATTCATGTCACAGCAATTCTGGACAAATTGGAACCCTGTCCGGAGACCAAAAAGGTGGTGCTCTCAGTTGGCATTAATAATCGAACGCAGAGACCACTGACTGCAACCAAGCAACTGCAGTCATTACTTAAATTGGCTAAGAGCACATTCCCAAATGCTCAGATCTGGGTGCCGGAAATTAACTTCAGTAACTTACTTCCAGAAACAGAGAGGGATACAATCAGAGGAATTAACCAGCATATAAAAAAACAGAATTACATACCAGCAATTAATGCTAGATCCTTTAAAGTGGGGGCTGACCACATCCATTGGACAGATAGCACTGCCCATAACATAATAAACCAGTGGATGAAGTCTTTAAACTAAAAAGGACATTAACCCAAGAGAAGGGTAGATTACACCTGGGAAAAACTGTTATTAATATTTCCCAACTCTTTAACCCCACAGAGGTACAGGAGAGGGTTTTAAACAAGGGCCTTACATTTGTTCCAACCCCAAAACATTGTAAAGTACAAATTCAGGAAGATCTGAAAAGGTTTTACAGGAGAGTAAAACTGACCGATTACTTTAGCGATTCAGAAACAGACAAGCAACCTTTTACACCACCATCAGAATGGACCCCACCAAACAATAAAATAGAGCTAGAAATCCTAAACTTTATTAAACAGACTCAATCACAAATTGAAAAAATCCCTAAACAGACAGACAAGCAAAACCTCACTGGAAGAGAGAGACGGGCAATCATAGAACTTAGAAACAATCTAGATATAATCATAAAACCAGCAGATAAGGGCAGTAGTATAGTGATCATGGATAGGCAACAGTATCTACTTGAAGCTCACAGACAGCTTAATAATACAGCCCACTACACGAAATTAGCAGGACCAATTTACCAGGACACACGAAAAGAGATTGGAAACATTTTAACAGAACTAAAGAAATCTAAACACTTGAATCAGAAACAAGTGGAATACCTAAGGGGGGAACAACCACAACCCAGAAAATTCTACATACTACCCAAAATACACAAGCACCCTGACACATGGACTGTACCAGGAGAAATACCACCAGGAAGACCCATTGTGTCAGACTGTGGTAGTGAATCCTACAGGATAGCAGAATACATTGACTCATTCCTAAACCCCTTATCACAGAAGCACCCTAGCTACATTAAAGACACTTACCACTTCATAGAAATAGTGAACTCACTGACCGTACCCCCGAACGCAATACTCTTTACCATGGACATTGAAAGCCTATACACAAACATAGAAACAGACAGAGGCATACAGGCAGTGGAAAATATCCTTAGAAAGTTCCCCCAACCCCACAGACCAGATGCAGCCATAATCCAGCTATTACACCTAGGACTAACAAAAAATGACTTTGAATTCCAGGAGCAATTCTACCTACAGATTAAGGGCACGGCTATGGGCAAGAAATTTGCCCCGGCCTACGCAAACATATACATGGCAGACTGGGAAAACACAGTCTTTGAAAAGTGTTCCAAGCTCCCGATGTGTTATTACAGATACCTGGATGACATATGGGGAGTCTGGACTCACACAGAAACAGAATTGCAAGAATTTGTAGGTATTCTCAACAGTCACCACCAATCTATTAAACTTAAAGTTACAACACATAGAGAAAGTGTGGATTTCCTGGACACCACAGTATTTAAATTACAACAGGAGAATAACAGCCACAAGCTAGCAACAAAGGTATTCTTTAAAGAAACAGACACACACACACTCCTGCACATAAACAGCCACCATCCAAAACATACCTTTCGGGGGCTGGTGAAGTCACAACTGACACGTTTTCACCGCATATGCACAAACGGAGAGGACTTTAGGGAAGCCACCACAACCCTATTTACTGCACTGAGACAGAGAGGTTACACAAAAAGGTTCCTCAGGCACCTTAAGTCTGATTTCCTGAGGGGACTGAATAGCCCACGGCCAAACAGAGAAGTAGCAAGACTACCACTGATAACGACATACGATACAATGACCAAACTAATACACGGAGTGATTAAAACCCAATTTGGGAAACTAAAAGAGGATGTTGACACACTTAGTCGATACCACATAACGTCGGCATACAAAAGAACTCGGAACCTTCGCGACATGCTGGTTCGGAGCAGGATAAGAAAACAGACAACCCAGAACTGCACAAACCCAAAATGTGGGACGTGTAAATACCTAATAATCCGCAAAATGATACAAAATAGACACACAGGAAAAGCAGCCCTAATTAAACAAAGAATTACATGTGAACAGCACAATGCTGTTTATGCAATTCGATGCAAACAATGCCACATCTTGTATGTAGGAGAAACAGGGAATAGTCTAAGGATGAGGCTCACAGGGCACCTCAGTGCTATTAGAACAAAGGATGTATACAAACCTACCTCCCGACACTTCATGGAGCATGGTCTTGAATCCCTGGAATTTATGGGGTTGGAGACCAACATGAACTGGACAACCTCACAAAGGAAGAGGAGGGAAAAACACTGGATAACAACCCTACAAACTCAGTTACCAAAGGGCTTAAATCAGATCTAAAATGGGGGAAATCCAACATCAAAAAACAAAACTGCCCCGACCTTAATTACCACAAATCCCAACCCCAACTTGATAAACCTCCCAAACCGCAACCACACCACACCCTACCCTAATCACAATAAACAGAGCTAACCCCTACTGTTTAAGCTAACCAAAACCACTAAACCCCACACTGCCCACAACAAACAGACCAAAGCCCCAACCCTAACTACAAACAGACCACATCCATATCCCAAATCCTAACTCCAAATGCACCCCACTCTACCCCTAAAGCCTAACCGTAACTCTAATACAGCAAACCTAATCTCCCACCCCACCCCTAAAATCTAAGCCTAACACACCCCACCCTACTCCTAAACCCTGACCCTCACTTAACCCTACCCCTAATGCAACCCTAACCCATAACTCCAACCCCCCAGCCCTGAATCTAATCACAACTCTCCAAATGCACCCCACTCTACCCCTAAAGCCTAACCGTAACTCTAATACAGCAAACCTAATCTCCCACCCCACCCCTAAAATCTAAGCCTAACACACCCCACCCTACTCCTAAACCCTGACCCTCACTTAACCCTACCCCTAATGCAACCCTAACCCATAACTCCAACCCCCCAGCCCTGAATCTAATCACAACTCTCCAAATGCACCCCACTCTACCCCTAAAGCCTAACCGTAACTCTAATACAGCAAACCTAATCTCCCACCCCACCCCCAAAATCTAAGCCTAACACACCCCACCCTACTCCTAAACCCTGACCCTCACTTAACCCTACCCCTAATGCAACCCTAACCCATAACTCCAACCCCCCAGCCCTGAATCTAATCACAACTCTCCAAATGCACCCCACTCTACCCCTAAAGCCTAACCGTAACTCTAATACAGCAAACCTAATCTCCCACCCCACCCCTAAAATCTAAGCCTAACACACCCCACCCTACTCCTAAACCCTGACCCTCACTTAACCCTACCCCTAATGCAACCCTAACCCATAACTCCAACCCCCCAGCCCTGAATCTAATCACAACTCTCCAAATGCACCCCACTCTACCCCTAAAGCCTAACCGTAACTCTAATACAGCAAACCTAATCTCCCACCCCACCCCTAAAATCTAAGCCTAACACACCCCACCCTACTCCTAAACCCTGACCCTCACTTAACCCTACCCCTAATGCAACACTAACCCATAACTCCAACCCCCCAGCCCTGAATCTAATCCCCTACCCTGATGCACCCTACCCTACCCCTAAACACCTAACCCTAACCCTGATGCACCCTACCCTACCCCTAAACACCTAACCCTAACCCTGATGCACCCAACCCTACCCCTAAAACATAACCCTAACCCCACCCCACCCCTAAACACCTAACCCTAACCCTGATGCACCCCAACCTAACCCCAATATAGCCCTGAACCTAACTGCGACCCTGACCCTCACCTAACCCCAACACTAACCCCAGTGCAGCAACCCTAACCCTAACCTGAACCCCCCAACCTCAATACAACATAACCCTAACACTACGTAAAATAAAGGGTAGAGTTCCAACACCAATAATAATAACTAAATACGACATAGAGGCCATAAATTGGCAAAACCCAGGAACTGATTATAACCCCAGAGGGGGATCAAAGGATTACGGATCAAGAAATTACTAAGAAGCGATCGGCAAGAAAAAGAAGCCAGGTGGTAAGGTAAAGCGTGGGCCAACCAAAAGTGGCAGGTATAAGTGACAAGAAGCTCAAGGGATGAGTGAGAATACGAACACAAGAGGGTGTAACTACCCTCCTGCCCACACCATACAACCTAACCCTAACCCTAACCCTAACCCTAACCCTAACCCTAACCCTAACCCTAACCCTAACCCTAACCCTAACCCTAACCCTAACCCTAACCCTAACCCTAACCCTAACCCTAACCCTAACCCTAACCCTAACCCTAACCCTAACCCTAACCCTAACCCTAACCCTAACCCTAACCCTAACCCTAACCCTAACCCTAACCCTAACCCTAACCCTAATCCCTGATGAGCCGCAAGATGGCGAAACCGGTCGGAGTGTTCCAAGAAGGAACGATGGATGGTACTTAAGGCTGGAGGACGGGACACATTCAGTAGTAGCCAAGCAGGAACTCTGGATGGTGCCTAAAGCTAAAGCACAAGGTGCATTCATTTGGACAACAGCAACAGTCTGAGGTGCGGGCCAGAACCAAGAGGCAGACAACATAGGGAGGGCGTTTCCCCCCTCTGCCCACCATTTTAAAACCTAACTTTTGCAAGTGACGCACTAAGGACTTGGTCTGTTTGTTTGTAGCTCCCTGATGAGCCGCAAGATGGCGAAACCGGTCGGAGTGTTCCAAGAAGGAACGATGGATGGTACTTAAGGCTGGAGGACGGGACACATTCAGTAGTAGCCAAGCAGGAACTCTGGATGGTGCCTAAAGCTAAAGCACAAGGTGCATTCATTTGGACAACAGCAACAGTCTGAGGTGCGGGCCAGAACCAAGAGGCAGACAACATAGGGAGGGCGTTTTCCCCCCTCTGCCCACCATTTTAAAACCTAACTTTTGCAAGTGACGCACTAAGGACTTGGTCTGTTTGTTTGTAGCTCCCTGATGAGCCGCAAGATGGCGAAACCGGTCGGAGTGTTCCAAGAAGGAACGATGGATGGTACTTAAGGCTGGAGGACGGGACACATTCAGTAGTAGCCAAGCAGGAACTCTGGATGGTGCCTAAAGCTAAAGCACAAGGTGCATTCATTTGGACAACAGCAACAGTCTGAGGTGCGGGCCAGAACCAAGAGGCAGACAACATAGGGAGGGCGTTTCCCCCCTCTGCCCACCATTTTAAAACCTAACTTTTGCAAGTGACGCACTAAGGACTTGGTCTGTTTGTTTGTAGCTCCCTGATGAGCCGCAAGATGGCGAAACCGGTCGGAGTGTTCCAAGAAGGAACGATGGATGGTACTTAAGGCTGGAGGACGGGACACATTCAGTAGTAGCCAAGCAGGAACTCTGGATGGTGCCTAAAGCTAAAGCACAAGGTGCATTCATTTGGACAACAGCAACAGTCTGAGGTGCGGGCCAGAACCAAGAGGCAGACAACATAGGGAGGGCGTTTCCCCCCTCTGCCCACCATTTTAAAACCTAACTTTTGCAAGTGACGCACTAAGGACTTGGTCTGTTTGTTTGTAGCTCCCTGATGAGCCGCAAGATGGCGAAACCGGTCGGAGTGTTCCAAGAAGGAACGATGGATGGTACTTAAGGCTGGAGGACGGGACACATTCAGTAGTAGCCAAGCAGGAACTCTGGATGGTGCCTAAAGCTAAAGCACAAGGTGCATTCATTTGGACAACAGCAACAGTCTGAGGTGCGGGCCAGAACCAAGAGGCAGACAACATAGGGAGGGCGTTTCCCCCCTCTGCCCACCATTTTAAAACCTAACTTTTGCAAGTGACGCACTAAGGACTTGGTCTGTTTGTTTGTAGCTCCCTGATGAGCCGCAAGATGGCGAAACCGGTCGGAGTGTTCCAAGAAGGAACGATGGATGGTACTTAAGGCTGGAGGACGGGACACATTCAGTAGTAGCCAAGCAGGAACTCTGGATGGTGCCTAAAGCTAAAGCACAAGGTGCATTCATTTGGACAACAGCAACAGTCTGAGGTGCGGGCCAGAACCAAGAGGCAGACAACATAGGGAGGGCGTTTCCCCCCTCTGCCCACCATTTTAAAACCTAACTTTTGCAAGTGACGCACTAAGGACTTGGTCTGTTTGTTTGTAGCTCCCTGATGAGCCGCAAGATGGCGAAACCGGTCGGAGTGTTCCAAGAAGGAACGATGGATGGTACTTAAGGCTGGAGGACGGGACACATTCAGTAGTAGCCAAGCAGGAACTCTGGATGGTGCCTAAAGCTAAAGCACAAGGTGCATTCATTTGGACAACAGCAACAGTCTGAGGTGCGGGCCAGAACCAAGAGGCAGACAACATAGGGAGGGCGTTTCCCCCCTCTGCCCACCATTTTAAAACCTAACTTTTGCAAGTGACGCACTAAGGACTTGGTCTGTTTGTTTGTAGCTCCCTGATGAGCCGCAAGATGGCGAAACCGGTCGGAGTGTTCCAAGAAGGAACGATGGATGGTACTTAAGGCTGGAGGACGGGACACATTCAGTAGTAGCCAAGCAGGAACTCTGGATGGTGCCTAAAGCTAAAGCACAAGGTGCATTCATTTGGACAACAGCAACAGTCTGAGGTGCGGGCCAGAACCAAGAGGCAGACAACATAGGGAGGGCGTTTCCCCCCTCTGCCCACCATTTTAAAACCTAACCCTAACCCTAACCCTAACCCTAACCCTAACCCTAATGCAGCGGACACATTCAGTAGTAGCCAAGCAGGAACTCTGGATGGTGCCTAAAGCTAAAGCACAAGGTGCATTCATTTGGACAACAGCAACAGTCTGAGGTGCGGGCCAGAACCAAGAGGCAGACAACATAGGGAGGGCGTTTCCCCCCTCTGCCCACCATTTTAAAACCTAACCTTTGCAAGTGACGCACTAAGGACTTGGTCTGTTTGTTTGTAGCTCCCTGATGAGCCGCAAGATGGCGAAACCGGTCGGAGTGTTCCAAGAAGGAACGATGGATGGTACTTAAGGCTGCAGGACGGGACACATTCAGTAGTAGCCAAGCAGGAACTCTGGATGGTGCCTAAAGCTAAAGCACAAGGTGCATTCATTTGGACAACAGCAACAGTCTGAGGTGCGGGCCAGAACCAAGAGGCAGACAACATAGGGAGGGCGTTTCCCCCCTCTGCCCACCATTTTAAAACCTAACCTTTGCAAGTGACGCACTAAGGACTTGGTCTGTTTGTTTGTAGCTCCCTGATGAGCCGCAAGATGGCGAAACCGGTCGGAGTGTTCCAAGAAGGAACGATGGATGGTACTTAAGGCTGCAGGACGGGACACATTCAGTAGTAGCCAAGCAGGAACTCTGGATGGTGCCTAAAGCTAAAGCACAAGGTGCATTCATTTGGACAACAGCAACAGTCTGAGGTGCGGGCCAGAACCAAGAGGCAGACAACATAGGGAGGGCGTTTCCCCCCTCTGCCCACCATTTTAAAACCTAACCTTTGCAAGTGACGCACTAAGGACTTGGTCTGTTTGTTTGTAGCTCCCTGATGAGCCGCAAGATGGCGAAACCGGTCGGAGTGTTCCAAGAAGGAACGATGGATGGTACTTAAGGCTGCAGGACGGGACACATTCAGTAGTAGCCAAGCAGGAACTCTGGATGGTGCCTAAAGCTAAAGCACAAGGTGCATTCATTTGGACAACAGCAACAGTCTGAGGTGCGGGCCAGAACCAAGAGGCAGACAACATAGGGAGGGCGTTTCCCCCCTCTGCCCACCATTTTAAAACCTAACCTTTGCAAGTGACGCACTAAGGACTTGGTCTGTTTGTTTGTAGCTCCCTGATGAGCCGCAAGATGGCGAAACCGGTCGGAGTGTTCCAAGAAGGAACGATGGATGGTACTTAAGGCTGCAGGACGGGACACATTCAGTAGTAGCCAAGCAGGAACTCTGGATGGTGCCTAAAGCTAAAGCACAAGGTGCATTCATTTGGACAACAGCAACAGTCTGAGGTGCGGGCCAGAACCAAGAGGCAGACAACATAGGGAGGGCGTTTCCCCCCTCTGCCCACCATTTTAAAACCTAACCTTTGCAAGTGACGCACTAAGGACTTGGTCTGTTTGTTTGTAGCTCCCTGATGAGCCGCAAGATGGCGAAACCGGTCGGAGTGTTCCAAGAAGGAACGATGGATGGTACTTAAGGCTGCAGGACGGGACACATTCAGTAGTAGCCAAGCAGGAACTCTGGATGGTGCCTAAAGCTAAAGCACAAGGTGCATTCATTTGGACAACAGCAACAGTCTGAGGTGCGGGCCAGAACCAAGAGGCAGACAACATAGGGAGGGCGTTTCCCCCCTCTGCCCACCATTTTAAAACCTAACCTTTGCAAGTGACGCACTAAGGACTTGGTCTGTTTGTTTGTAGCTCCCTGATGAGCCGCAAGATGGCGAAACCGGTCGGAGTGTTCCAAGAAGGAACGATGGATGGTACTTAAGGCTGCAGGACGGGACACATTCAGTAGTAGCCAAGCAGGAACTCTGGATGGTGCCTAAAGCTAAAGCACAAGGTGCATTCATTTGGACAACAGCAACAGTCTGAGGTGCGGGCCAGAACCAAGAGGCAGACAACATAGGGAGGGCGTTTCCCCCCTCTGCCCACCATTTTAAAACCTAACCTTTGCAAGTGACGCACTAAGGACTTGGTCTGTTTGTTTGTAGCTCCCTGATGAGCCGCAAGATGGCGAAACCGGTCGGAGTGTTCCAAGAAGGAACGATGGATGGTACTTAAGGCTGCAGGACGGGACACATTCAGTAGTAGCCAAGCAGGAACTCTGGATGGTGCCTAAAGCTAAAGCACAAGGTGCATTCATTTGGACAACAGCAACAGTCTGAGGTGCGGGCCAGAACCAAGAGGCAGACAACATAGGGAGGGCGTTTCCCCCCTCTGCCCACCATTTTAAAACCTAACCTTTGCAAGTGACGCACTAAGGACTTGGTCTGTTTGTTTGTAGCTCCCTGATGAGCCGCAAGATGGCGAAACCGGTCGGAGTGTTCCAAGAAGGAACGATGGATGGTACTTAAGGCTGCAGGACGGGACACATTCAGTAGTAGCCAAGCAGGAACTCTGGATGGTGCCTAAAGCTAAAGCACAAGGTGCATTCATTTGGACAACAGCAACAGTCTGAGGTGCGGGCCAGAACCAAGAGGCAGACAACATAGGGAGGGCGTTTCCCCCCTCTGCCCACCATTTTAAAACCTAACCTTTGCAAGTGACGCACTAAGGACTTGGTCTGTTTGTTTGTAGCTCCCTGATGAGCCGCAAGATGGCGAAACCGGTCGGAGTGTTCCAAGAAGGAACGATGGATGGTACTTAAGGCTGCAGGACGGGACACATTCAGTAGTAGCCAAGCAGGAACTCTGGATGGTGCCTAAAGCTAAAGCACAAGGTGCATTCATTTGGACAACAGCAACAGTCTGAGGTGCGGGCCAGAACCAAGAGGCAGACAACATAGGGAGGGCGTTTCCCCCCTCTGCCCACCATTTTAAAACCTAACCTTTGCAAGTGACGCACTAAGGACTTGGTCTGTTTGTTTGTAGCTCCCTGATGAGCCGCAAGATGGCGAAACCGGTCGGAGTGTTCCAAGAAGGAACGATGGATGGTACTTAAGGCTGCAGGACGGGACACATTCAGTAGTAGCCAAGCAGGAACTCTGGATGGTGCCTAAAGCTAAAGCACAAGGTGCATTCATTTGGACAACAGCAACAGTCTGAGGTGCGGGCCAGAACCAAGAGGCAGACAACATAGGGAGGGCGTTTCCCCCCTCTGCCCACCATTTTAAAACCTAACCTTTGCAAGTGACGCACTAAGGACTTGGTCTGTTTGTTTGTAGCTCCCTGATGAGCCGCAAGATGGCGAAACCGGTCGGAGTGTTCCAAGAAGGAACGATGGATGGTACTTAAGGCTGCAGGACGGGACACATTCAGTAGTAGCCAAGCAGGAACTCTGGATGGTGCCTAAAGCTAAAGCACAAGGTGCATTCATTTGGACAACAGCAACAGTCTGAGGTGCGGGCCAGAACCAAGAGGCAGACAACATAGGGAGGGCGTTTCCCCCCTCTGCCCACCATTTTAAAACCTAACCTTTGCAAGTGACGCACTAAGGACTTGGTCTGTTTGTTTGTAGCTCCCTGATGAGCCGCAAGATGGCGAAACCGGTCGGAGTGTTCCAAGAAGGAACGATGGATGGTACTTAAGGCTGCAGGACGGGACACATTCAGTAGTAGCCAAGCAGGAACTCTGGATGGTGCCTAAAGCTAAAGCACAAGGTGCATTCATTTGGACAACAGCAACAGTCTGAGGTGCGGGCCAGAACCAAGAGGCAGACAACATAGGGAGGGCGTTTCCCCCCTCTGCCCACCATTTTAAAACCTAACCTTTGCAAGTGACGCACTAAGGACTTGGTCTGTTTGTTTGTAGCTCCCTGATGAGCCGCAAGATGGCGAAACCGGTCGGAGTGTTCCAAGAAGGAACGATGGATGGTACTTAAGGCTGCAGGACGGGACACATTCAGTAGTAGCCAAGCAGGAACTCTGGATGGTGCCTAAAGCTAAAGCACAAGGTGCATTCATTTGGACAACAGCAACAGTCTGAGGTGCGGGCCAGAACCAAGAGGCAGACAACATAGGGAGGGCGTTTCCCCCCTCTGCCCACCATTTTAAAACCTAACCTTTGCAAGTGACGCACTAAGGACTTGGTCTGTTTGTTTGTAGCTCCCTGATGAGCCGCAAGATGGCGAAACCGGTCGGAGTGTTCCAAGAAGGAACGATGGATGGTACTTAAGGCTGCAGGACGGGACACATTCAGTAGTAGCCAAGCAGGAACTCTGGATGGTGCCTAAAGCTAAAGCACAAGGTGCATTCATTTGGACAACAGCAACAGTCTGAGGTGCGGGCCAGAACCAAGAGGCAGACAACATAGGGAGGGCGTTTCCCCCCTCTGCCCACCATTTTAAAACCTAACCTTTGCAAGTGACGCACTAAGGACTTGGTCTGTTTGTTTGTAGCTCCCTGATGAGCCGCAAGATGGCGAAACCGGTCGGAGTGTTCCAAGAAGGAACGATGGATGGTACTTAAGGCTGCAGGACGGGACACATTCAGTAGTAGCCAAGCAGGAACTCTGGATGGTGCCTAAAGCTAAAGCACAAGGTGCATTCATTTGGACAACAGCAACAGTCTGAGGTGCGGGCCAGAACCAAGAGGCAGACAACATAGGGAGGGCGTTTCCCCCCTCTGCCCACCATTTTAAAACCTAACCTTTGCAAGTGACGCACTAAGGACTTGGTCTGTTTGTTTGTAGCTCCCTGATGAGCCGCAAGATGGCGAAACCGGTCGGAGTGTTCCAAGAAGGAACGATGGATGGTACTTAAGGCTGCAGGACGGGACACATTCAGTAGTAGCCAAGCAGGAACTCTGGATGGTGCCTAAAGCTAAAGCACAAGGTGCATTCATTTGGACAACAGCAACAGTCTGAGGTGCGGGCCAGAACCAAGAGGCAGACAACATAGGGAGGGCGTTTCCCCCCTCTGCCCACCATTTTAAAACCTAACCTTTGCAAGTGACGCACTAAGGACTTGGTCTGTTTGTTTGTAGCTCCCTGATGAGCCGCAAGATGGCGAAACCGGTCGGAGTGTTCCAAGAAGGAACGATGGATGGTACTTAAGGCTGCAGGACGGGACACATTCAGTAGTAGCCAAGCAGGAACTCTGGATGGTGCCTAAAGCTAAAGCACAAGGTGCATTCATTTGGACAACAGCAACAGTCTGAGGTGCGGGCCAGAACCAAGAGGCAGACAACATAGGGAGGGCGTTTCCCCCCTCTGCCCACCATTTTAAAACCTAACCTTTGCAAGTGACGCACTAAGGACTTGGTCTGTTTGTTTGTAGCTCCCTGATGAGCCGCAAGATGGCGAAACCGGTCGGAGTGTTCCAAGAAGGAACGATGGATGGTACTTAAGGCTGCAGGACGGGACACATTCAGTAGTAGCCAAGCAGGAACTCTGGATGGTGCCTAAAGCTAAAGCACAAGGTGCATTCATTTGGACAACAGCAACAGTCTGAGGTGCGGGCCAGAACCAAGAGGCAGACAACATAGGGAGGGCGTTTCCCCCCTCTGCCCACCATTTTAAAACCTAACCCTAACCCTAACCCTAACCCTAACCCTAACCCTAACCCTAACCCTAACCCTAACCCTAACCCTAACCCTAACCCTAACCCTAATGCAACCCTAACCCATAACTCCAACCCCCCAGCCCTGAATCTAATCACAACTCTCCAAATGCACCCCACTCTACCCCTAAAGCCTAACCGTAACTCTAATACAGCAAACCTAATCTCCCACCCCACCCCTAAAATCTAAGCCTAACACACCCCACCCTACTCCTAAACCCTGACCCTCACTTAACCCTACCCCTAATGCAACCCTAACCCATAACTCCAACCCCCCAGCCCTGAATCTAATCACAACTCTCCAAATGCACCCCACTCTACCCCTAAAGCCTAACCGTAACTCTAATACAGCAAACCTAATCTCCCACCCCACCCCTAAAATCTAAGCCTAACACACCCCACCCTACTCCTAAACCCTGACCCTCACTTAACCCTACCCCTAATGCAACCCTAACCCATAACTCCAACCCCCCAGCCCTGAATCTAATCACAACTCTCCAAATGCACCCCACTCTACCCCTAAAGCCTAACCGTAACTCTAATACAGCAAACCTAATCTCCCACCCCACCCCTAAAATCTAAGCCTAACACACCCCACCCTACTCCTAAACCCTGACCCTCACTTAACCCTACCCCTAATGCAACCCTAACCCATAACTCCAACCCCCCAGCCCTGAATCTAATCCCCTACCCTGATGCACCCTACCCTACCCCTAAACACCTAACCCTAACCCTGATGCACCCTACCCTACCCCTAAACACCTAACCCTAACCCTGATGCACCCAACCCTACCCCTAAAACATAACCCTAACCCCACCCCACCCCTAAACACCTAACCCTAACCCTGATGCACCCCAACCTAACCCCAATATAGCCCTGAACCTAACTGCGACCCTGACCCTCACCTAACCCCAACACTAACCCCAGTGCAGCAACCCTAACCCTAACCTGAACCCCCCAACCTCAATACAACATAACCCTAACACTACGTAAAATAAAGGGTAGAGTTCCAACACCAATAATAATAACTAAATACGACATAGAGGCCATAAATTGGCAAAACCCAGGAACTGATTATAACCCCAGAGGGGGATCAAAGGATTACGGATCAAGAAATTACTAAGAAGCGATCGGCAAGAAAAAGAAGCCAGGTGGTAAGGTAAAGCGTGGGCCAACCAAAAGTGGCAGGTATAAGTGACAAGAAGCTCAAGGGATGAGTGAGAATACGAACACAAGAGGGTGTAACTACCCTCCTGCCCACACCATACAACCTAACATTCAGGAGTGACACGCTTTACATTACCACAGACAAAAAAAGATATAAATGCCAAGAAAAGAAAACCCAGAGAATATATCTTGCAAATACCTTAAATCTAAACTTGATCAGTGAGGTAGATGGTTAAATAACTTTTTGTTCCCCTTTTGCCCCCCCCACAAAAAAAGCAGCAAGCAACTTATAAAAATAGGGAGCACCAAGGAGGTTTTTTTAAATTTTAAAATCTAAAATATTTAAAAGGTGCACTTAAAATAAAGCATGGCTGGAAATGTGGGTCTGACAGACATGGAACTCATCTTCCCAAACCCCCCCCCCCCCCCCCACGAGGTTTGGGACAGCAATAAGGGCACAAAAGATTACATATTTTTTAAAAAAGTTGTAGTTCCCATAGACACGGTCTCTGGACATGGATGCGGGGACGGCCCCTTTAAGAGATACCTGGTGCTGCGGGGACGGCCCCTTTAAGAGATGCCTGGTGCTGCGGGGAACGCGACAGCAGGGAGCTGCTGGATATCGACCTCGGTTTTTTTAAAAGAAACCCTTTCCCCGGGGATCTGGAGGAGTTGGGGACACGGGTGAGAATCCGATAACTTTATCTAGTCTTTAGATTTTGAGCGTTCACCGGGTGATTTTTATCTTTGAAATCGGGTTTTTTTCTCAGCGACTGAAAAGCGAGCGCCGCGTGAGGCATTCTGGGATATGGAGTTCTCTCGGGTCAAACACGAGGGCAAGACCCGTAAATAAAAGGGTTTACTTGGTCTCTCTGGGGCTGGGGGACCTTTCTTTCCCCCTCCTCTCCCCCCGGGGGGCGGGTGGCAGCGGTTACGGGAGTTTTTATGGGGAATCGGACCTTGGAAATCAAAATTTTGTTCCACGCGGCCGCTGAAAAGCGAGCGCCGCGTGAGGCATTCTGGGATATGGAGTTCTCTCGGGTCAAACACGAGGGCAACGCTCTTAAATAAAAGGGTTTACTCTGGTTTTTTGGGGCTGGGGGACCTTTCTTTCCCCCTCCTCTCCCCCCGGGGGGGTGGGTGGCGGCGGATTCGGGAGTTTTTATGGGGAATCGGACCTTGGAAATCGGGTTTCTTTCTGCGCGGCCGCTGAAAAGCGAGCGACGCGTGAGGCATTCTGGGATATGGAGTTCTCTCGGGTCAAACACGAGGGCAACGCTCTTAAATAAAAGGGTTTACTCTGGTTTTTTGGGGCTGGGGGACCTTTCTTTCCCCCTCCTCTCCCCCCGGGGGGGTGGGTGGCGGCGGATTCGGGAGTTTTTTTTGGGAATCGGACCTTGGAAATCGGTTTTTTTTCTGCGCGGCCGCTGAAAAGCGAGCGACGCGTGAGGCATTCTGGGAGATTGAGTTTCGTTTAACGAGCGACCGGGTTTAAAAAGGAGGAAATCGGTGGGAAGTTTAATTAATTGTTTAAAATACCCTCATAATTAAAAGGCATAGCCGGAGGTGGGGGTTTGGAGAAGTAGCTTCATGTTTTTATTTAAAAAATGAGGTGAGGCGGACAGGTAATCAAGCCCCGGGGTCAGCAGACAGTCAGACTCCGTGGCGCCAGAATGACCTGGAGCATTAAAACAGATTCAAAGGTTAAAAAGCAATATTTTTAAAAACATTACCTCAAAAAAAAAAAAAAAAAATAACCCCAAACATCTAAGATAAACTAAAGGAACATTAAAACATTAGGTTAAAAAAATATAATTTAAAAATAACGAACACGTGGAGCGAAGGGGGCGGGGCCAGCCCTGCATGAGACAGGACTCATTACATACAGGACAGAAATTCTAACCAATCCCAGGTCAAGGCTAGCCTGCTTGTGGGCGGGAACAAAACTTCAGCCAACAGTAGCACACAGGGGAGGGGCCAGTCCAAGGCTCCGTACTTATAAACAACTGTAAACAAAGTTAAAATCCTTTCTCCCTGATGAAGCTTAAGGATAAGCGAAACGTCGGAGAAAAAAAGATTCCAGGCCGGAGAACTTACTGAACGAAAGAGTTTTTGGATAGTACTGTTGCAGGCAGAGAACCATCGAAGCCAGAGAGCCACCGGAGGGGAGGTGAGACCGGTGGAAAAAGAGCCTTTCCAGGCGGGACAGCCGGCTGAGCTGGGGAGTGTTTGGAGGACGCAGTCCCAGGCAGGAGACCATCTGAGCCAGGGAGCCACCGTGGGGTGAGATTACAGTTACTAGCGGGGACCTCTATTACCAAATAGAAGCTAGTAACATCTTTTAAAACCTTTTGCACCTTTCTACACCCAGGGAATGGCTAACACTATGCGGAACACATGCAGGTTATCTGACAACCGTACGCATATGAGGTCGGACCCTGGTACACATAGGTGTCTCCCCGTAGCCAGGGATGAATTTGCTACAACAGTGAGAATAATTTATAGAATTTTCCAGACAATCCACCATCTAATATTCTTAAAGGGCCAGAATCAGCCCCCTAAGGGCATCTTAAAACAAGCTGATAAACTAACATGCTTTATAAAACCGGCAAAACCGTCACAGGAAACCCTAACCAAATTGGCTTTGAATTCAGAAAATTGGGCAAAACAGACCAGACAGATTCTAATTGAGCACTATACAACAAACCTGGAAGAATTAGAAAATGAATTTGCTCAGGCTGCAGTGACAGAGCGCCTGGAAGAAATGATGGCGAAAGCCACTAATTGGATTAAAAAGAGTCTTAGACATAAATTCAAAATTCAATCAATTGATGAGGCAAAGAGACATGTGGTGGGATTAGCATCACGGTTGACAGAGCAAGGGACCAGCACACAATTGAGGACAGAACAGCGGACCGGCATACGGACTAGGACGCCCCCACGCCATAGGCCAAATACCTGGGCAGCCTTGTTCCACCAGCCTGCGATCACAGCCCCCTCATGCCGCAGACGGACTGAAAACCCCCCCCCCACCCCGTGGGCCAGCTGCCACGACTTTGTCACGCCACCGACGGACACCCCCACCCCGTGAGCCAACTGCCACAACCTCGTCAAGCCACCGACACACCCCCCCACCCTTTGAGCCAGCTGCCATGACTTCAGCACGCCACCGGCAGACCCCCCCACCCCTTGCACCAGTTGCCACGACTTCGTCACACCACCAACACACCCCCCCACCCTTGGAGCCAGCTGCCATGACTTCGTCATGCCACCGATGGACCCCCCCACCCCTTGCACCAGTTGCCACGACTTCGTCACACCACCAACACACACCCCCACCCTTTGAGCCAGCTGCCATGACTTCGTCACGCCACCGACAGACCCCCCCACCCCGTGGGCCAGCGACCCCGACTTCATCACACCACCAGCAGACCACTGAAACCCCCCCTTCCTTGCGGTCCAGGGCAGTGACCCCCCCTTCCCCGCCATCCAGGGCGGCGACTAGCCCTACCCCACCCCACAGGCCAAGGACCAGGATTTCCAATGTGGCCATCATTAGGGACCTGGACATCACACTTGGCTCTCAAGAGCCTGAGCCACGTAGACCCCAGCACTACATGGGGAACCAACATCAGACCGTATTAAACCAAATCACTAGGGATTCCTCAGACCCAAAACAAACAGAAGGGAGAACCCCTCCTACACCAGGGACAAATCCATGCACAACATTCCTGTACCCCAAAACCAGGGTCATGTACCAACCGCTCCCACAGAGACAAAAGAAAGACTGTACCAAACCAACCATCCCAAGAAATACAGCAGTTCTAGAGCCCGAGATCAGTGTCACAAAACAACCCTTTCCACAGAAACAAAGGAGCGACCAGACCGGACAGGTAAACCCAATAGACACAGAAATGAGGACAGGAACAATGAGAGCCCAGACAGACAACACAGTAGGAGAGGCAGAAATAGCTGAAGCCGAGGTAGGGAACACAATAGGGGAGGCAGGGGTAGCAGACATAGAAACAGAAAACACACCAACAGGGGCAGAACCTGACTCTGAAGGGGAAGATGCACAGAGAGTGACGAGGCACCCCAACACCAGCCGAAAAAACATTACCTGGAAATTGGAACCCAGAAAATCAATTTTAATAATAGGAGATTCCAACCTCTCCAAGATAAAAAGATGCCCAAATCCCACCACCCAAATTGATAGCTTTCCAGGAGCTAAATTCATTCATGTCACAGCAATTCTGGACAAATTGGAACCCTGTCCGGAGACCAAAAAGGTGGTGCTCTCAGTTGGCATTAATAATCGAACGCAGAGACCACTGACTGCAACCAAGCAACTGCAGTCATTACTTAAATTGGCTAAGAGCACATTCCCAAATGCTCAGATCTGGGTGCCGGAAATTAACTTCAGTAACTTACTTCCAGAAACAGAGAGGGATACAATCAGAGGAATTAACCAGCATATAAAAAAACAGAATTACATACCAGCAATTAATGCTAGATCCTTTAAAGTGGGGGCTGACCACATCCATTGGACAGATAGCACTGCCCATAACATAATAAACCAGTGGATGAAGTCTTTAAACTAAAAAGGACATTAACCCAAGAGAAGGGTAGATTACACCTGGGAAAAACTGTTATTAATATTTCCCAACTCTTTAACCCCACAGAGGTACAGGAGAGGGTTTTAAACAAGGGCCTTACATTTGTTCCAACCCCAAAACATTGTAAAGTACAAATTCAGGAAGATCTGAAAAGGTTTTACAGGAGAGTAAAACTGACCGATTACTTTAGCGATTCAGAAACAGACAAGCAACCTTTTACACCACCATCAGAATGGACCCCACCAAACAATAAAATAGAGCCAGAAATCCTAAACTTTATTAAACAGACTCAATCACAAATTGAAAAAATCCCTAAACAGACAGACAAGCAAAACCTCACTGGAAGAGAGAGACGGGCAATCATAGAACTTAGAAACAATCTAGATATAATCATAAAACCAGCAGATAAGGGCAGTAGTATAGTGATCATGGATAGGCAACAGTATCTACTTGAAGCTCACAGACAGCTTAATAATACAGCCCACTACACGAAATTAGCAGGACCAATTTACCAGGACACACGAAAAGAGATTGGAAACATTTTAACAGAACTAAAGAAATCTAAACACTTGAATCAGAAACAAGTGGAATACCTAAGGGGGGAACAACCACAACCCAGAAAATTCTACATACTACCCAAAATACACAAGCACCCTGACACATGGACTGTACCAGGAGAAATACCACCAGGAAGACCCATTGTGTCAGACTGTGGTAGTGAATCCTACAGGATAGCAGAATACATTGACTCATTCCTAAACCCCTTATCACAGAAGCACCCTAGCTACATTAAAGACACTTACCACTTCATAGAAATAGTGAACTCACTGACCGTACCCCCGAACGCAATACTCTTTACCATGGACATTGAAAGCCTATACACAAACATAGAAACAGACAGAGGCATACAGGCAGTGGAAAATATCCTTAGAAAGTTCCCCCAACCCCACAGACCAGATGCAGCCATAATCCAGCTATTACACCTAGGACTAACAAAAAATGACTTTGAATTCCAGGAGCAATTCTACCTACAGATTAAGGGCACGGCTATGGGCAAGAAATTTGCCCCGGCCTACGCAAACATATACATGGCAGACTGGGAAAACACAGTCTTTGAAAAGTGTTCCAAGCTCCCGATGTGTTATTACAGATACCTGGATGACATATGGGGAGTCTGGACTCACACAGAAACAGAATTGCAAGAATTTGTAGGTATTCTCAACAGTCACCACCAATCTATTAAACTTAAAGTTACAACACATAGAGAAAGTGTGGATTTCCTGGACACCACAGTATTTAAATTACAACAGGAGAATAACAGCCACAAGCTAGCAACAAAGGTATTCTTTAAAGAAACAGACACACACACACTCCTGCACATAAACAGCCACCATCCAAAACATACCTTTCGGGGGCTGGTGAAGTCACAACTGACACGTTTTCACCGCATATGCACAAACGGAGAGGACTTTAGGGAAGCCACCACAACCCTATTTACTGCACTGAGACAGAGAGGTTACACAAAAAGGTTCCTCAGGCACCTTAAGTCTGATTTCCTGAGGGGACTGAATAGCCCACGGCCAAACAGAGAAGTAGCAAGACTACCACTGATAACGACATACGATACAATGACCAAACTAATACACGGAGTGATTAAAACCCAATTTGGGAAACTAAAAGAGGATGTTGACACACTTAGTCGATACCACATAACGTCGGCATACAAAAGAACTCGGAACCTTCGCGACATGCTGGTTCGGAGTAGGATAAGAAAACAGACAACCCAGAACTGCACAAACCCAAAATGTGGGACGTGTAAATACCTAATAATCCGCAAAATGATACAAAATAGACACACAGGAAAAGCAGCCCTAATTAAACAAAGAATTACATGTGAACAGCACAATGCTGTTTATGCAATTCGATGCAAACAATGCCACATCTTGTATGTAGGAGAAACAGGGAATAGTCTAAGGATGAGGCTCACAGGGCACCTCAGTGCTATTAGAACAAAGGATGTATACAAACCTACCTCCCGACACTTCATGGAGCATGGTCTTGAATCCCTGGAATTTATGGGGTTGGAGACCAACATGAACTGGACAACCTCACAAAGGAAGAGGAGGGAAAAACACTGGATAACAACCCTACAAACTCAGTTACCAAAGGGCTTAAATCAGATCTAAAATGGGGGAAATCCAACATCAAAAAACAAAACTGCCCCGACCTTAATTACCACAAATCCCAACCCCAACTTGATAAACCTCCCAAACCGCAACCACACCACACCCTACCCTAATCACAATAAACAGAGCTAACCCCTACTGTTTAAGCTAACCAAAACCACTAAACCCCACACTGCCCACAACAAACAGACCAAAGCCCCAACCCTAACTACAAACAGACCACATCCATATCCCAAATCCTAACTCCAAATGCACCCCACTCTACCCCTAAAGCCTAACCGTAACTCTAATACAGCAAACCTAATCTCCCACCCCACCCCTAAAATCTAAGCCTAACACACCCCACCCTACTCCTAAACCCTGACCCTCACTTAACCCTACCCCTAATGCAACCCTAACCCATAACTCCAACCCCCCAGCCCTGAATCTAATCACAACTCTCCAAATGCACCCCACTCTACCCCTAAAGCCTAACCGTAACTCTAATACAGCAAACCTAATCTCCCACCCCACCCCTAAAATCTAAGCCTAACACACCCCACCCTACTCCTAAACCCTGACCCTCACTTAACCCTACCCCTAATGCAACCCTAACCCATAACTCCAACCCCCCAGCCCTGAATCTAATCACAACTCTCCAAATGCACCCCACTCTACCCCTAAAGCCTAACCGTAACTCTAATACAGCAAACCTAATCTCCCACCCCACCCCTAAAATCTAAGCCTAACACACCCCACCCTACTCCTAAACCCTGACCCTCACTTAACCCTACCCCTAATGCAACCCTAACCCATAACTCCAACCCCCCAGCCCTGAATCTAATCACAACTCTCCAAATGCACCCCACTCTACCCCTAAAGCCTAACCGTAACTCTAATACAGCAAACCTAATCTCCCACCCCACCCCTAAAATCTAAGCCTAACACACCCCACCCTACTCCTAAACCCTGACCCTCACTTAACCCTACCCCTAATGCAACCCTAACCCATAACTCCAACCCCCCAGCCCTGAATCTAATCCCCTACCCTGATGCACCCTACCCTACCCCTAAACACCTAACCCTAACCCTGATGCACCCAACCCTACCCCTAAAACATAACCCTAACCCCACCCCACCCCTAAACACCTAACCCTAACCCTGATGCACCCCAACCTAACCCCAATATAGCCCTGAACCTAACTGCGACCCTGACCCTCACCTAACCCCAACACTAACCCCAGTGCAGCAACCCTAACCCTAACCTGAACCCCCCAACCTCAATACAACATAACCCTAACACTACGTAAAATAAAGGGTAGAGTTCCAACACCAATAATAATAACTAAATACGACATAGAGGCCATAAATTGGCAAAACCCAGGAACTGATTATAACCCCAGAGGGGGATCAAAGGATTACGGATCAAGAAATTACTAAGAAGCGATCGGCAAGAAAAAGAAGCCAGGTGGTAAGGTAAAGCGTGGGCCAACCAAAAGTGGCAGGTATAAGTGACAAGAAGCTCAAGGGATGAGTGAGAATACGAACACAAGAGGGTGTAACTACCCTCCTGCCCACACCATACAACCTAACATTCAGGAGTGACACGCTTTACATTACCACAGACAAAAAAAGATATAAATGCCAAGAAAAGAAAACCCAGAGAATATATCTTGCAAATACCTTAAATCTAAACTTGATCAGTGAGGTAGATGGTTAAATAACTTTTTGTTCCCCTTTTGCCCCCCCCACAAAAAAAGCAGCAAGCAACTTATAAAAATAGGGAGCACCAAGGAGGTTTTTTTAAATTTTAAAATCTAAAATATTTAAAAGGTGCACTTAAAATAAAGCATGGCTGGAAATGTGGGTCTGACAGACATGGAACTCATCTTCCCAAACCCCCCCCCCCCCCCCCCACGAGGTTTGGGACAGCAATAAGGGCACAAAAGATTACATATTTTTAAAAAAAGTTGTAGTTCCCATAGACACGGTCTCTGGACATGGATGCGGGGACGGCCCCTTTAAGAGATGCCTGGTGCTGCGGGGACGGCCCCTTTAAGAGATGCCTGGTGCTGCGGGGAACGCGACAGCAGGGAGCTACTGGATATCGACCTCGGTTTTTTTAAAAGAAACCCTTTCCCCGGGGATCTGGAGGAGTTGGGGACACGGGTGAGAATCCGATAACTTTATCTAGTCTTTAGATTTTGAGCGTTCACCGGGTGATTTTTATCTTTGAAATCGGGTTTTTTTCTCAGCGACTGAAAAGCGAGCGCCGCGTGAGGCATTCTGGGATATGGAGTTCTCTCGGGTCAAACACGAGGGCAACGCTCTTAAATAAAAGGGTTTACTCTGGTTTTTTGGGGCTGGGGGACCTTTCTTTCCCCCTCCTCTCCCCCCGGGGGGGTGGGTGGCGGCGGATTCGGGAGTTTTTTTTGGGAATCGGACCTTGGAAATCGGTTTTTTTTCTGCGCGGCCGCTGAAAAGCGAGCGACGCGTGAGGCATTCTGGGAGATTGAGTTTCGTTTAACGAGCGACCGGGTTTAAAAAGGAGGAAATCGGTGGGAAGTTTAATTAATTGTTTAAAATACCCTCATAATTAAAAGGCATAGCCGGAGGTGGGGGTTTGGAGAAGTAGCTTCATGTTTTTATTTAAAAAATGAGGTGAGGCGGACAGGTAATCAAGCCCCGGGGTCAGCAGACAGTCAGACTCCGTGGCGCCAGAATGACCTGGAGCATTAAAACAGATTCAAAGGTTAAAAAGCAATATTTTTAAAACATTACCTCAAAAAAAATAACCCCAAACATCTAAGATAAACTAAAGGAACATTAAAACATTAGGTTAAAAAAATATAATTTAAAAATAACGAACACGTGGAGCGAAGGGGGCGGGGCCAGCCCTGCATGAGACAGGACTCATTACATACAGGACAGAAATTCTAACCAATCCCAGGTCAAGGCTAGCCTGCTTGTGGGCGGGAACAAAACTTCAGCCAACAGTAGCACACAGGGGAGGGGCCAGTCCAAGGCTCCGGACTTATAAACAACTGTAAACAAAGTTAAAATCCTTTCTCCCTGATGAAGCTTAAGGATAAGCGAAACGTCGGAGAAAAAAAGATTCCAGGCCGGAGAACTTACTGAACGAAAGAGTTTTTGGATAGTACTGTTGCAGGCAGAGAACCATCGAAGCCAGAGAGCCACCGGAGGGGAGGTGAGACCGGTGGAAAAAGAGCCTTTCCAGGCGGGACAGCCGGCTGAGCTGGGGAGTGTTTGGAGGACGCAGTCCCAGGCAGGAGACCATCTGAGCCAGGGAGCCACCGTGGGGTGAGATTACAGTTACTAGCGGGGACCTCTATTACCAAATAGAAGCTAGTAACATCTTTTAAAACCTTTTGCACCTTTCTACACCCAGGGAATGGCTAACACTATGCGGAACACATGCAGGTTGTCTGACAACCGTACGCATATGAGGTCGGACCCTGGTACACATAGGTGTCTCCCCGTAGCCAGGGATGAATTTGCTACAACAGTGAGAATAATTTATAGAATTTTCCAGACAATCCACCATCTAATATTCTTAAAGGGCCAGAATCAGCCCCCTAAGGGCATCTTAAAACAAGCTGATAAACTAACATGCTTTATAAAACCGGCAAAACCGTCACAGGAAACCCTAACCAAATTGGCTTTGAATTCAGAAAATTGGGCAAAACAGACCAGACAGATTCTAATTGAGCACTATACAACAAACCTGGAAGAATTAGAAAATGAATTTGCTCAGGCTGCAGTGACAGAGCGCCTGGAAGAAATGATGGCGAAAGCCACTAATTGGATTAAAAAGAGTCTTAGACATAAATTCAAAATTCAATCAATTGATGAGGCAAAGAGACATGTGGTGGGATTAGCATCACGGTTGACAGAGCAAGGGACCAGCACACAATTGAGGACAGAACAGCGGACCGGCATACGGACTAGGACACCCCCACGCCATAGGCCAAATACCTGGGCAGCCTTGTTCCACCAGCCTGCGATCACAGCCCCCTCATGCCGCAGACGGACTGAAAACCCCCCCCCACCCCGTGGGCCAGCTGCCACGACTTTGTCACGCCACCGACGGACACCCCCACCCCGTGAGCCAACTGCCACAACCTCGTCAAGCCACCGACACACCCCCCCACCCTTTGAGCCAGCTGCCATGACTTCAGCACGCCACCGGCAGACCCCCCACCCCTTGCACCAGTTGCCACGACTTCGTCACACCACCAACACACCCCCCCACCCTTGGAGCCAGCTGCCATGACTTCGTCATGCCACCGATGGACCCCCCCACCCCTTGCACCAGTTGCCACGACTTCGTCACACCACCAACACACACCCCCACCCTTTGAGCCAGCTGCCATGACTTCGTCACGCCACCGACAGACCCCCCCACCCCGTGGGCCAGCGACCCCGACTTCATCACACCACCAGCAGACCACTGAAACCCCCCCTTCCTTGCGGTCCAGGGCAGTGACCCCCCCTTCCCCGCCATCCAGGGCGGCGACTAGCCCTACCCCACCCCACAGGCCAAGGACCAGGATTTCCAATGTGGCCATCATTAGGGACCTGGACATCACACTTGGCTCTCAAGAGCCTGAGCCACGTAGACCCCAGCACTACATGGGGAACCAACATCAGACCGTATTAAACCAAATCACTAGGGATTCCTCAGACCCAAAACAAACAGAAGGGAGAACCCCTCCTACACCAGGGACAAATCCATGCACAACATTCCTGTACCCCAAAACCAGGGTCATGTACCAACCGCTCCCACAGAGACAAAAGAAAGACTGTACCAAACCAACCATCCCAAGAAATACAGCAGTTCTAGAGCCCGAGATCAGTGTCACAAAACAACCCCTTCCACAGAAACAAAGGAGCGACCAGACCGGACAGGTAAACCCAATAGACACAGAAATGAGGACAGGAACAATGAGAGCCCAGACAGACAACACAGTAGGAGAGGCAGAAATAGCTGAAGCCGAGGTAGGGAACACAATAGGGGAGGCAGGGGTAGCAGACATAGAAACAGAAAACACACCAACAGGGGCAGAACCTGACTCTGAAGGGGAAGATGCACAGAGAGTGACGAGGCACCCCAACACCAGCCGAAAAAACATTACCTGGAAATTGGAACCCAGAAAATCAATTTTAATAATAGGAGATTCCAACCTCTCCAAGATAAAAAGATGCCCAAATCCCACCACCCAAATTGATAGCTTTCCAGGAGCTAAATTCATTCATGTCACAGCAATTCTGGACAAATTGGAACCCTGTCCGGAGACCAAAAAGGTGGTGCTCTCAGTTGGCATTAATAATCGAACGCAGAGACCACTGACTGCAACCAAGCAACTGCAGTCATTACTTAAATTGGCTAAGAGCACATTCCCAAATGCTCAGATCTGGGTGCCGGAAATTAACTTCAGTAACTTACTTCCAGAAACAGAGAGGGATACAATCAGAGGAATTAACCAGCATATAAAAAAACAGAATTACATACCAGCAATTAATGCTAGATCCTTTAAAGTGGGGGCTGACCACATCCATTGGACAGATAGCACTGCCCATAACATAATAAACCAGTGGATGAAGTCTTTAAACTAAAAAGGACATTAACCCAAGAGAAGGGTAGATTACACCTGGGAAAAACTGTTATTAATATTTCCCAACTCTTTAACCCCACAGAGGTACAGGAGAGGGTTTTAAACAAGGGCCTTACATTTGTTCCAACCCCAAAACATTGTAAAGTACAAATTCAGGAAGATCTGAAAAGGTTTTACAGGAGAGTAAAACTGACCGATTACTTTAGCGATTCAGAAACAGACAAGCAACCTTTTACACCACCATCAGAATGGACCCCACCAAACAATAAAATAGAGCCAGAAATCCTAAACTTTATTAAACAGACTCAATCACAAATTGAAAAAATCCCTAAACAGACAGACAAGCAAAACCTCACTGGAAGAGAGAGACGGGCAATCATAGAACTTAGAAACAATCTAGATATAATCATAAAACCAGCAGATAAGGGCAGTAGTATAGTGATCATGGATAGGCAACAGTATCTACTTGAAGCTCACAGACAGCTTAATAATACAGCCCACTACACGAAATTAGTAGGACCAATTTACCAGGACACACGAAAAGAGATTGGAAACATTTTAACAGAACTAAAGAAATCTAAACACTTGAATCAGAAACAAGTGGAATACCTAAGGGGGGAACAACCACAACCCAGAAAATTCTACATACTACCCAAAATACACAAGCACCCTGACACATGGACTGTACCAGGAGAAATACCACCAGGAAGACCCATTGTGTCAGACTGTGGTAGTGAATCCTACAGGATAGCAGAATACATTGACTCATTCCTAAACCCCTTATCACAGAAGCACCCTAGCTACATTAAAGACACTTACCACTTCATAGAAATAGTGAACTCACTGACCGTACCCCCGAACGCAATACTCTTTACCATGGACATTGAAAGCCTATACACAAACATAGAAACAGACAGAGGCATACAGGCAGTGGAAAATATCCTTAGAAAGTTCCCCCAACCCCACAGACCAGATGCAGCCATAATCCAGCTATTACACCTAGGACTAACAAAAAATGACTTTGAATTCCAGGAGCAATTCTACCTACAGATTAAGGGCACGGCTATGGGCAAGAAATTTGCCCCGGCCTACGCAAACATATACATGGCAGACTGGGAAAACACAGTCTTTGAAAAGTGTTCCAAGCTCCCGATGTGTTATTACAGATACCTGGATGACATATGGGGAGTCTGGACTCACACAGAAACAGAATTGCAAGAATTTGTAGGTATTCTCAACAGTCACCACCAATCTATTAAACTTAAAGTTACAACACATAGAGAAAGTGTGGATTTCCTGGACACCACAGTATTTAAATTACAACAGGAGAATAACAGCCACAAGCTAGCAACAAAGGTATTCTTTAAAGAAACAGACACACACACACTCCTGCACATAAACAGCCACCATCCAAAACATACCTTTCGGGGGCTGGTGAAGTCACAACTGACACGTTTTCACCGCATATGCACAAACGGAGAGGACTTTAGGGAAGCCACCACAACCCTATTTACTGCACTGAGACAGAGAGGTTACACAAAAAGGTTCCTCAGGCACCTTAAGTCTGATTTCCTGAGGGGACTGAATAGCCCACGGCCAAACAGAGAAGTAGCAAGACTACCACTGATAACGACATACGATACAATGACCAAACTAATACACGGAGTGATTAAAACCCAATTTGGGAAACTAAAAGAGGATGTTGACACACTTAGTCGATACCACATAACGTCGGCATACAAAAGAACTCGGAACCTTCGCGACATGCTGGTTCGGAGTAGGATAAGAAAACAGACAACCCAGAACTGCACAAACCCAAAATGTGGGACGTGTAAATACCTAATAATCCGCAAAATGATACAAAATAGACACACAGGAAAAGCAGCCCTAATTAAACAAAGAATTACATGTGAACAGCACAATGCTGTTTATGCAATTCGATGCAAACAATGCCACATCTTGTATGTAGGAGAAACAGGGAATAGTCTAAGGATGAGGCTCACAGGGCACCTCAGTGCTATTAGAACAAAGGATGTATACAAACCTACCTCCCGACACTTCATGGAGCATGGTCTTGAATCCCTGGAATTTATGGGGTTGGAGACCAACATGAACTGGACAACCTCACAAAGGAAGAGGAGGGAAAAACACTGGATAACAACCCTACAAACTCAGTTACCAAAGGGCTTAAATCAGATCTAAAATGGGGGAAATCCAACATCAAAAAACAAAACTGCCCCGACCTTAATTACCACAAATCCCAACCCCAACTTGATAAACCTCCCAAACCGCAACCACACCACACCCTACCCTAATCACAATAAACAGAGCTAACCCCTACTGTTTAAGCTAACCAAAACCACTAAACCCCACACTGCCCACAACAAACAGACCAAAGCCCCAACCCTAACTACAAACAGACCACATCCATATCCCAAATCCTAACTCCAAATGCACCCCACTCTACCCCTAAAGCCTAACCGTAACTCTAATACAGCAAACCTAATCTCCCACCCCACCCCTAAAATCTAAGCCTAACACACCCCACCCTACTCCTAAACCCTGACCCTCACTTAACCCTACCCCTAATGCAACCCTAACCCATAACTCCAACCCCCCAGCCCTGAATCTAATCACAACTCTCCAAATGCACCCCACTCTACCCCTAAAGCCTAACCGTAACTCTAATACAGCAAACCTAATCTCCCACCCCACCCCTAAAATCTAAGCCTAACACACCCCACCCTACTCCTAAACCCTGACCCTCACTTAACCCTACCCCTAATGCAACCCTAACCCATAACTCCAACCCCCCAGCCCTGAATCTAATCACAACTCTCCAAATGCACCCCACTCTACCCCTAAAGCCTAACCGTAACTCTAATACAGCAAACCTAATCTCCCACCCCACCCCTAAAATCTAAGCCTAACACACCCCACCCTACTCCTAAACCCTGACCCTCACTTAACCCTACCCCTAATGCAACCCTAACCCATAACTCCAACCCCCCAGCCCTGAATCTAATCACAACTCTCCAAATGCACCCCACTCTACCCCTAAAGCCTAACCGTAACTCTAATACAGCAAACCTAATCTCCCACCCCACCCCTAAAATCTAAGCCTAACACACCCCACCCTACTCCTAAACCCTGACCCTCACTTAACCCTACCCCTAATGCAACCCTAACCCATAACTCCAACCCCCCAGCCCTGAATCTAATCACAACTCTCCAAATGCACCCCACTCTACCCCTAAAGCCTAACCGTAACTCTAATACAGCAAACCTAATCTCCCACCCCACCCCTAAAATCTAAGCCTAACACACCCCACCCTACTCCTAAACCCTGACCCTCACTTAACCCTACCCCTAATGCAACCCTAACCCATAACTCCAACCCCCCAGCCCTGAATCTAATCACAACTCTCCAAATGCACCCCACTCTACCCCTAAAGCCTAACCGTAACTCTAATACAGCAAACCTAATCTCCCACCCCACCCCTAAAATCTAAGCCTAACACACCCCACCCTACTCCTAAACCCTGACCCTCACTTAACCCTACCCCTAATGCAACCCTAACCCATAACTCCAACCCCCCAGCCCTGAATCTAATCCCCTACCCTGATGCACCCTACCCTACCCCTAAACACCTAACCCTAACCCTGATGCACCCAACCCTACCCCTAAAACATAACCCTAACCCCACCCCACCCCTAAACACCTAACCCTAACCCTGATGCACCCCAACCTAACCCCAATATAGCCCTGAACCTAACTGCGACCCTGACCCTCACCTAACCCCAACACTAACCCCAGTGCAGCAACCCTAACCCTAACCTGAACCCCCCAACCTCAATACAACATAACCCTAACACTACGTAAAATAAAGGGTAGAGTTCCAACACCAATAATAATAACTAAATACGACATAGAGGCCATAAATTGGCAAAACCCAGGAACTGATTATAACCCCAGAGGGGGATCAAAGGATTACGGATCAAGAAATTACTAAGAAGCGATCGGCAAGAAAAAGAAGCCAGGTGGTAAGGTAAAGCGTGGGCCAACCAAAAGTGGCAGGTATAAGTGACAAGAAGCTCAAGGGATGAGTGAGAATACGAACACAAGAGGGTGTAACTACCCTCCTGCCCACACCATACAACCTAACATTCAGGAGTGACACGCTTTACATTACCACAGACAAAAAAAGATATAAATGCCAAGAAAAGAAAACCCAGAGAATATATCTTGCAAATACCTTAAATCTAAACTTGATCAGTGAGGTAGATGGTTAAATAACTTTTTGTTCCCCTTTTGCCCCCCCCACAAAAAAAGCAGCAAGCAACTTATAAAAATAGGGAGCACCAAGGAGGTTTTTTTAAATTTTAAAATCTAAAATATTTAAAAGGTGCACTTAAAATAAAGCATGGCTGGAAATGTGGGTCTGACAGACATGGAACTCATCTTCCCAAACCCCCCCCCCCCCCCCCCCCCCACGAGGTTTGGGACAGCAATAAGGGCACAAAAGATTACATATTTTTAAAAAAAGTTGTAGTTCCCATAGACACGGTCTCTGGACATGGATGCGGGGACGGCCCCTTTAAGAGATGCCTGGTGCTGCGGGGACGGCCCCTTTAAGAGATGCCTGGTGCTGCGGGGAACGCGACAGCAGGGAGCTGCTGGATATCGACCTCGGTTTTTTTAAAAGAAACCCTTTCCCCGGGGATCTGGAGGAGTTGGGGACACGGGTGAGAATCCGATAACTTTATCTAGTCTTTAGATTTTGAGCGTTCACCGGGTGATTTTTATCTTTGAAATCGGGTTTTTTTCTCAGCGACTGAAAAGCGAGCGCCGCGTGAGGCATTCTGGGATATGGAGTTCTCTCGGGTCAAACACGAGGGCAACGCTCTTAAATAAAAGGGTTTACTCTGGTTTTTTGGGGCTGGGGGACCTTTCTTTCCCCCTCCTCTCCCCCCGGGGGGGTGGGTGGCGGCGGATTCGGGAGTTTTTTTTGGGAATCGGACCTTGGAAATCGGTTTTTTTTCTGCGCGGCCGCTGAAAAGCGAGCGACGCGTGAGGCATTCTGGGAGATTGAGTTTCGTTTAACGAGCGACCGGGTTTAAAAAGGAGGAAATCGGTGGGAAGTTTAATTAATTGTTTAAAATACCCTCATAATTAAAAGGCATAGCCGGAGGTGGGGGTTTGGAGAAGTAGCTTCATGTTTTTATTTAAAAAATGAGGTGAGGCGGACAGGTAATCAAGCCCCGGGGTCAGCAGACAGTCAGACTCCGTGGCGCCAGAATGACCTGGAGCATTAAAACAGATTCAAAGGTTAAAAAGCAATATTTTTAAAACATTACCTCAAAAAAAATAACCCCAAACATCTAAGATAAACTAAAGGAACATTAAAACATTAGGTTAAAAAAATATAATTTAAAAATAACGAACACGTGGAGCGAAGGGGGCGGGGCCAGCCCTGCATGAGACAGGACTCATTACATACAGGACAGAAATTCTAACCAATCCCAGGTCAAGGCTAGCCTGCTTGTGGGCGGGAACAAAACTTCAGCCAACAGTAGCACACAGGGGAGGGGCCAGTCCAAGGCTCCGGACTTATAAACAACTGTAAACAAAGTTAAAATCCTTTCTCCCTGATGAAGCTTAAGGATAAGCGAAACGTCGGAGAAAAAAAGATTCCAGGCCGGAGAACTTACTGAACGAAAGAGTTTTTGGATAGTACTGTTGCAGGCAGAGAACCATCGAAGCCAGAGAGCCACCGGAGGGGAGGTGAGACCGGTGGAAAAAGAGCCTTTCCAGGCGGGACAGCCGGCTGAGCTGGGGAGTGTTTGGAGGACGCAGTCCCAGGCAGGAGACCATCTGAGCCAGGGAGCCACCGTGGGGTGAGATTACAGTTACTAGCGGGGACCTCTATTACCAAATAGAAGCTAGTAACATCTTTTAAAACCTTTTGCACCTTTCTACACCCAGGGAATGGCTAACACTATGCGGAACACATGCAGGTTGTCTGACAACCGTACGCATATGAGGTCGGACCCTGGTACACATAGGTGTCTCCCCGTAGCCAGGGATGAATTTGCTACAACAGTGAGAATAATTTATAGAATTTTCCAGACAATCCACCATCTAATATTCTTAAAGGGCCAGAATCAGCCCCCTAAGGGCATCTTAAAACAAGCTGATAAACTAACATGCTTTATAAAACCGGCAAAACCGTCACAGGAAACCCTAACCAAATTGGCTTTGAATTCAGAAAATTGGGCAAAACAGACCAGACAGATTCTAATTGAGCACTATACAACAAACCTGGAAGAATTAGAAAATGAATTTGCTCAGGCTGCAGTGACAGAGCGCCTGGAAGAAATGATGGCGAAAGCCACTAATTGGATTAAAAAGAGTCTTAGACATAAATTCAAAATTCAATCAATTGATGAGGCAAAGAGACATGTGGTGGGATTAGCATCACGGTTGACAGAGCAAGGGACCAGCACACAATTGAGGACAGAACAGCGGACCGGCATACGGACTAGGACACCCCCACGCCATAGGCCAAATACCTGGGCAGCCTTGTTCCACCAGCCTGCGATCACAGCCCCCTCATGCCGCAGACGGACTGAAAACCCCCCCCCACCCCGTGGGCCAGCTGCCACGACTTTGTCACGCCACCGACGGACACCCCCACCCCGTGAGCCAACTGCCACAACCTCGTCAAGCCACCGACACACCCCCCCACCCTTTGAGCCAGCTGCCATGACTTCAGCACGCCACCGGCAGACCCCCCACCCCTTGCACCAGTTGCCACGACTTCGTCACACCACCAACACACCCCCCCACCCTTGGAGCCAGCTGCCATGACTTCGTCATGCCACCGATGGACCCCCCCACCCCTTGCACCAGTTGCCACGACTTCGTCACACCACCAACACACACCCCCACCCTTTGAGCCAGCTGCCATGACTTCGTCACGCCACCGACAGACCCCCCCACCCCGTGGGCCAGCGACCCCGACTTCATCACACCACCAGCAGACCACTGAAACCCCCCCTTCCTTGCGGTCCAGGGCAGTGACCCCCCCTTCCCCGCCATCCAGGGCGGCGACTAGCCCTACCCCACCCCACAGGCCAAGGACCAGGATTTCCAATGTGGCCATCATTAGGGACCTGGACATCACACTTGGCTCTCAAGAGCCTGAGCCACGTAGACCCCAGCACTACATGGGGAACCAACATCAGACCGTATTAAACCAAATCACTAGGGATTCCTCAGACCCAAAACAAACAGAAGGGAGAACCCCTCCTACACCAGGGACAAATCCATGCACAACATTCCTGTACCCCAAAACCAGGGTCATGTACCAACCGCTCCCACAGAGACAAAAGAAAGACTGTACCAAACCAACCATCCCAAGAAATACAGCAGTTCTAGAGCCCGAGATCAGTGTCACAAAACAACCCCTTCCACAGAAACAAAGGAGCGACCAGACCGGACAGGTAAACCCAATAGACACAGAAATGAGGACAGGAACAATGAGAGCCCAGACAGACAACACAGTAGGAGAGGCAGAAATAGCTGAAGCCGAGGTAGGGAACACAATAGGGGAGGCAGGGGTAGCAGACATAGAAACAGAAAACACACCAACAGGGGCAGAACCTGACTCTGAAGGGGAAGATGCACAGAGAGTGACGAGGCACCCCAACACCAGCCGAAAAAACATTACCTGGAAATTGGAACCCAGAAAATCAATTTTAATAATAGGAGATTCCAACCTCTCCAAGATAAAAAGATGCCCAAATCCCACCACCCAAATTGATAGCTTTCCAGGAGCTAAATTCATTCATGTCACAGCAATTCTGGACAAATTGGAACCCTGTCCGGAGACCAAAAAGGTGGTGCTCTCAGTTGGCATTAATAATCGAACGCAGAGACCACTGACTGCAACCAAGCAACTGCAGTCATTACTTAAATTGGCTAAGAGCACATTCCCAAATGCTCAGATCTGGGTGCCGGAAATTAACTTCAGTAACTTACTTCCAGAAACAGAGAGGGATACAATCAGAGGAATTAACCAGCATATAAAAAAACAGAATTACATACCAGCAATTAATGCTAGATCCTTTAAAGTGGGGGCTGACCACATCCATTGGACAGATAGCACTGCCCATAACATAATAAACCAGTGGATGAAGTCTTTAAACTAAAAAGGACATTAACCCAAGAGAAGGGTAGATTACACCTGGGAAAAACTGTTATTAATATTTCCCAACTCTTTAACCCCACAGAGGTACAGGAGAGGGTTTTAAACAAGGGCCTTACATTTGTTCCAACCCCAAAACATTGTAAAGTACAAATTCAGGAAGATCTGAAAAGGTTTTACAGGAGAGTAAAACTGACCGATTACTTTAGCGATTCAGAAACAGACAAGCAACCTTTTACACCACCATCAGAATGGACCCCACCAAACAATAAAATAGAGCCAGAAATCCTAAACTTTATTAAACAGACTCAATCACAAATTGAAAAAATCCCTAAACAGACAGACAAGCAAAACCTCACTGGAAGAGAGAGACGGGCAATCATAGAACTTAGAAACAATCTAGATATAATCATAAAACCAGCAGATAAGGGCAGTAGTATAGTGATCATGGATAGGCAACAGTATCTACTTGAAGCTCACAGACAGCTTAATAATACAGCCCACTACACGAAATTAGTAGGACCAATTTACCAGGACACACGAAAAGAGATTGGAAACATTTTAACAGAACTAAAGAAATCTAAACACTTGAATCAGAAACAAGTGGAATACCTAAGGGGGGAACAACCACAACCCAGAAAATTCTACATACTACCCAAAATACACAAGCACCCTGACACATGGACTGTACCAGGAGAAATACCACCAGGAAGACCCATTGTGTCAGACTGTGGTAGTGAATCCTACAGGATAGCAGAATACATTGACTCATTCCTAAACCCCTTATCACAGAAGCACCCTAGCTACATTAAAGACACTTACCACTTCATAGAAATAGTGAACTCACTGACCGTACCCCCGAACGCAATACTCTTTACCATGGACATTGAAAGCCTATACACAAACATAGAAACAGACAGAGGCATACAGGCAGTGGAAAATATCCTTAGAAAGTTCCCCCAACCCCACAGACCAGATGCAGCCATAATCCAGCTATTACACCTAGGACTAACAAAAAATGACTTTGAATTCCAGGAGCAATTCTACCTACAGATTAAGGGCACGGCTATGGGCAAGAAATTTGCCCCGGCCTACGCAAACATATACATGGCAGACTGGGAAAACACAGTCTTTGAAAAGTGTTCCAAGCTCCCGATGTGTTATTACAGATACCTGGATGACATATGGGGAGTCTGGACTCACACAGAAACAGAATTGCAAGAATTTGTAGGTATTCTCAACAGTCACCACCAATCTATTAAACTTAAAGTTACAACACATAGAGAAAGTGTGGATTTCCTGGACACCACAGTATTTAAATTACAACAGGAGAATAACAGCCACAAGCTAGCAACAAAGGTATTCTTTAAAGAAACAGACACACACACACTCCTGCACATAAACAGCCACCATCCAAAACATACCTTTCGGGGGCTGGTGAAGTCACAACTGACACGTTTTCACCGCATATGCACAAACGGAGAGGACTTTAGGGAAGCCACCACAACCCTATTTACTGCACTGAGACAGAGAGGTTACACAAAAAGGTTCCTCAGGCACCTTAAGTCTGATTTCCTGAGGGGACTGAATAGCCCACGGCCAAACAGAGAAGTAGCAAGACTACCACTGATAACGACATACGATACAATGACCAAACTAATACACGGAGTGATTAAAACCCAATTTGGGAAACTAAAAGAGGATGTTGACACACTTAGTCGATACCACATAACGTCGGCATACAAAAGAACTCGGAACCTTCGCGACATGCTGGTTCGGAGTAGGATAAGAAAACAGACAACCCAGAACTGCACAAACCCAAAATGTGGGACGTGTAAATACCTAATAATCCGCAAAATGATACAAAATAGACACACAGGAAAAGCAGCCCTAATTAAACAAAGAATTACATGTGAACAGCACAATGCTGTTTATGCAATTCGATGCAAACAATGCCACATCTTGTATGTAGGAGAAACAGGGAATAGTCTAAGGATGAGGCTCACAGGGCACCTCAGTGCTATTAGAACAAAGGATGTATACAAACCTACCTCCCGACACTTCATGGAGCATGGTCTTGAATCCCTGGAATTTATGGGGTTGGAGACCAACATGAACTGGACAACCTCACAAAGGAAGAGGAGGGAAAAACACTGGATAACAACCCTACAAACTCAGTTACCAAAGGGCTTAAATCAGATCTAAAATGGGGGAAATCCAACATCAAAAAACAAAACTGCCCCGACCTTAATTACCACAAATCCCAACCCCAACTTGATAAACCTCCCAAACCGCAACCACACCACACCCTACCCTAATCACAATAAACAGAGCTAACCCCTACTGTTTAAGCTAACCAAAACCACTAAACCCCACACTGCCCACAACAAACAGACCAAAGCCCCAACCCTAACTACAAACAGACCACATCCATATCCCAAATCCTAACTCCAAATGCACCCCACTCTACCCCTAAAGCCTAACCGTAACTCTAATACAGCAAACCTAATCTCCCACCCCACCCCTAAAATCTAAGCCTAACACACCCCACCCTACTCCTAAACCCTGACCCTCACTTAACCCTACCCCTAATGCAACCCTAACCCATAACTCCAACCCCCCAGCCCTGAATCTAATCACAACTCTCCAAATGCACCCCACTCTACCCCTAAAGCCTAACCGTAACTCTAATACAGCAAACCTAATCTCCCACCCCACCCCTAAAATCTAAGCCTAACACACCCCACCCTACTCCTAAACCCTGACCCTCACTTAACCCTACCCCTAATGCAACCCTAACCCATAACTCCAACCCCCCAGCCCTGAATCTAATCACAACTCTCCAAATGCACCCCACTCTACCCCTAAAGCCTAACCGTAACTCTAATACAGCAAACCTAATCTCCCACCCCACCCCTAAAATCTAAGCCTAACACACCCCACCCTACTCCTAAACCCTGACCCTCACTTAACCCTACCCCTAATGCAACCCTAACCCATAACTCCAACCCCCCAGCCCTGAATCTAATCACAACTCTCCAAATGCACCCCACTCTACCCCTAAAGCCTAACCGTAACTCTAATACAGCAAACCTAATCTCCCACCCCACCCCTAAAATCTAAGCCTAACACACCCCACCCTACTCCTAAACCCTGACCCTCACTTAACCCTACCCCTAATGCAACCCTAACCCATAACTCCAACCCCCCAGCCCTGAATCTAATCACAACTCTCCAAATGCACCCCACTCTACCCCTAAAGCCTAACCGTAACTCTAATACAGCAAACCTAATCTCCCACCCCACCCCTAAAATCTAAGCCTAACACACCCCACCCTACTCCTAAACCCTGACCCTCACTTAACCCTACCCCTAATGCAACCCTAACCCATAACTCCAACCCCCCAGCCCTGAATCTAATCACAACTCTCCAAATGCACCCCACTCTACCCCTAAAGCCTAACCGTAACTCTAATACAGCAAACCTAATCTCCCACCCCACCCCTAAAATCTAAGCCTAACACACCCCACCCTACTCCTAAACCCTGACCCTCACTTAACCCTACCCCTAATGCAACCCTAACCCATAACTCCAACCCCCCAGCCCTGAATCTAATCACAACTCTCCAAATGCACCCCACTCTACCCCTAAAGCCTAACCGTAACTCTAATACAGCAAACCTAATCTCCCACCCCACCCCTAAAATCTAAGCCTAACACACCCCACCCTACTCCTAAACCCTGACCCTCACTTAACCCTACCCCTAATGCAACCCTAAACCCATAACTCCAACCCCCCAGCCCTGAATCTAATCCCCTACCCTGATGCACCCTACCCTACCCCTAAACACCTAACCCTAACCCTGATGCACCCAACCCAACCCCTAAAACATAACCCTAACCCCACCCCACCCCTAAACACCTAACCCTAACCCTGATGCACCCCAACCTAACCCCAATATAGCCCTGAACCTAACTGCGACCCTGACCCTCACCTAACCCCAACACTAACCCCAGTGCAGCAACCCTAACCCTAACCTGAACCCCCCAACCTCAATACAACATAACCCTAACACTACGTAAAATAAAGGGTAGAGTTCCAACACCAATAATAATAACTAAATACGACATAGAGGCCATAAATTGGCAAAACCCAGGAACTGATTATAACCCCAGAGGGGGATCAAAGGATTACGGATCAAGAAATTACTAAGAAGCGATCGGCAAGAAAAAGAAGCCAGGTGGTAAGGTAAAGCGTGGGCCAACCAAAAGTGGCAGGTATAAGTGACAAGAAGCTCAAGGGATGAGTGAGAATACGAACACAAGAGGGTGTAACTACCCTCCTGCCCACACCATACAACCTAACATTCAGGAGTGACACGCTTTACATTACCACAGACAAAAAAAGATATAAATGCCAAGAAAAGAAAACCCAGAGAATATATCTTGCAAATACCTTAAATCTAAACTTGATCAGTGAGGTAGATGGTTAAATAACTTTTTGTTCCCCTTTTGCCCCCCCCACAAAAAAAGCAGCAAGCAACTTATAAAAATAGGGAGCACCAAGGAGGTTTTTTTAAATTTTAAAATCTAAAATATTTAAAAGGTGCACTTAAAATAAAGCATGGCTGGAAATGTGGGTCTGACAGACATGGAACTCATCTTCCCAAACCCCCCCCCCCCCCCCCCACGAGGTTTGGGACAGCAATAAGGGCACAAAAGATTACATATTTTTAAAAAAAGTTGTAGTTCCCATAGACACGGTCTCTGGACATGGATGCGGGGACGGCCCCTTTAAGAGATGCCTGGTGCTGCGGGGACGGCCCCTTTAAGAGATGCCTGGTGCTGCGGGGAACGCGACAGCAGGGAGCTACTGGATATCGACCTCGGTTTTTTTAAAAGAAACCCTTTCCCCGGGGATCTGGAGGAGTTGGGGACACGGGTGAGAATCCGATAACTTTATCTAGTCTTTAGATTTTGAGCGTTCACCGGGTGATTTTTATCTTTGAAATCGGGTTTTTTTCTCAGCGACTGAAAAGCGAGCGCCGCGTGAGGCATTCTGGGATATGGAGTTCTCTCGGGTCAAACACGAGGGCAACGCTCTTAAATAAAAGGGTTTACTCTGGTTTTTTGGGGCTGGGGGACCTTTCTTTCCCCCTCCTCTCCCCCCGGGGGGGTGGGTGGCGGCGGATTCGGGAGTTTTTTTTGGGAATCGGACCTTGGAAATCGGTTTTTTTTCTGCGCGGCCGCTGAAAAGCGAGCGACGCGTGAGGCATTCTGGGAGATTGAGTTTCGTTTAACGAGCGACCGGGTTTAAAAAGGAGGAAATCGGTGGGAAGTTTAATTAATTGTTTAAAATACCCTCATAATTAAAAGGCATAGCCGGAGGTGGGGGTTTGGAGAAGTAGCTTCATGTTTTTATTTAAAAAATGAGGTGAGGCGGACAGGTAATCAAGCCCCGGGGTCAGCAGACAGTCAGACTCCGTGGCGCCAGAATGACCTGGAGCATTAAAACAGATTCAAAGGTTAAAAAGCAATATTTTTAAAACATTACCTCAAAAAAAATAACCCCAAACATCTAAGATAAACTAAAGGAACATTAAAACATTAGGTTAAAAAAATATAATTTAAAAATAACGAACACGTGGAGCGAAGGGGGCGGGGCCAGCCCTGCATGAGACAGGACTCATTACATACAGGACAGAAATTCTAACCAATCCCAGGTCAAGGCTAGCCTGCTTGTGGGCGGGAACAAAACTTCAGCCAACAGTAGCACACAGGGGAGGGGCCAGTCCAAGGCTCCGGACTTATAAACAACTGTAAACAAAGTTAAAATCCTTTCTCCCTGATGAAGCTTAAGGATAAGCGAAACGTCGGAGAAAAAAAGATTCCAGGCCGGAGAACTTACTGAACGAAAGAGTTTTTGGATAGTACTGTTGCAGGCAGAGAACCATCGAAGCCAGAGAGCCACCGGAGGGGAGGTGAGACCGGTGGAAAAAGAGCCTTTCCAGGCGGGACAGCCGGCTGAGCTGGGGAGTGTTTGGAGGACGCAGTCCCAGGCAGGAGACCATCTGAGCCAGGGAGCCACCGTGGGGTGAGATTACAGTTACTAGCGGGGACCTCTATTACCAAATAGAAGCTAGTAACATCTTTTAAAACCTTTTGCACCTTTCTACACCCAGGGAATGGCTAACACTATGCGGAACACATGCAGGTTGTCTGACAACCGTACGCATATGAGGTCGGACCCTGGTACACATAGGTGTCTCCCCGTAGCCAGGGATGAATTTGCTACAACAGTGAGAATAATTTATAGAATTTTCCAGACAATCCACCATCTAATATTCTTAAAGGGCCAGAATCAGCCCCCTAAGGGCATCTTAAAACAAGCTGATAAACTAACATGCTTTATAAAACCGGCAAAACCGTCACAGGAAACCCTAACCAAATTGGCTTTGAATTCAGAAAATTGGGCAAAACAGACCAGACAGATTCTAATTGAGCACTATACAACAAACCTGGAAGAATTAGAAAATGAATTTGCTCAGGCTGCAGTGACAGAGCGCCTGGAAGAAATGATGGCGAAAGCCACTAATTGGATTAAAAAGAGTCTTAGACATAAATTCAAAATTCAATCAATTGATGAGGCAAAGAGACATGTGGTGGGATTAGCATCACGGTTGACAGAGCAAGGGACCAGCACACAATTGAGGACAGAACAGCGGACCGGCATACGGACTAGGACACCCCCACGCCATAGGCCAAATACCTGGGCAGCCTTGTTCCACCAGCCTGCGATCACAGCCCCCTCATGCCGCAGACGGACTGAAAACCCCCCCCCACCCCGTGGGCCAGCTGCCACGACTTTGTCACGCCACCGACGGACACCCCCACCCCGTGAGCCAACTGCCACAACCTCGTCAAGCCACCGACACACCCCCCCACCCTTTGAGCCAGCTGCCATGACTTCAGCACGCCACCGGCAGACCCCCCCACCCCTTGCACCAGTTGCCACGACTTCGTCACACCACCAACACACCCCCCCACCCTTGGAGCCAGCTGCCATGACTTCGTCATGCCACCGATGGACCCCCCCACCCCTTGCACCAGTTGCCACGACTTCGTCACACCACCAACACACACCCCCACCCTTTGAGCCAGCTGCCATGACTTCGTCACGCCACCGACAGACCCCCCCACCCCGTGGGCCAGCGACCCCGACTTCATCACACCACCAGCAGACCACTGAAACCCCCCCTTCCTTGCGGTCCAGGGCAGTGACCCCCCCTTCCCCGCCATCCAGGGCGGCGACTAGCCCTACCCCACCCCACAGGCCAAGGACCAGGATTTCCAATGTGGCCATCATTAGGGACCTGGACATCACACTTGGCTCTCAAGAGCCTGAGCCACGTAGACCCCAGCACTACATGGGGAACCAACATCAGACCGTATTAAACCAAATCACTAGGGATTCCTCAGACCCAAAACAAACAGAAGGGAGAACCCCTCCTACACCAGGGACAAATCCATGCACAACATTCCTGTACCCCAAAACCAGGGTCATGTACCAACCGCTCCCACAGAGACAAAAGAAAGACTGTACCAAACCAACCATCCCAAGAAATACAGCAGTTCTAGAGCCCGAGATCAGTGTCACAAAACAACCCCTTCCACAGAAACAAAGGAGCGACCAGACCGGACAGGTAAACCCAATAGACACAGAAATGAGGACAGGAACAATGAGAGCCCAGACAGACAACACAGTAGGAGAGGCAGAAATAGCTGAAGCCGAGGTAGGGAACACAATAGGGGAGGCAGGGGTAGCAGACATAGAAACAGAAAACACACCAACAGGGGCAGAACCTGACTCTGAAGGGGAAGATGCACAGAGAGTGACGAGGCACCCCAACACCAGCCGAAAAAACATTACCTGGAAATTGGAACCCAGAAAATCAATTTTAATAATAGGAGATTCCAACCTCTCCAAGATAAAAAGATGCCCAAATCCCACCACCCAAATTGATAGCTTTCCAGGAGCTAAATTCATTCATGTCACAGCAATTCTGGACAAATTGGAACCCTGTCCGGAGACCAAAAAGGTGGTGCTCTCAGTTGGCATTAATAATCGAACGCAGAGACCACTGACTGCAACCAAGCAACTGCAGTCATTACTTAAATTGGCTAAGAGCACATTCCCAAATGCTCAGATCTGGGTGCCGGAAATTAACTTCAGTAACTTACTTCCAGAAACAGAGAGGGATACAATCAGAGGAATTAACCAGCATATAAAAAAACAGAATTACATACCAGCAATTAATGCTAGATCCTTTAAAGTGGGGGCTGACCACATCCATTGGACAGATAGCACTGCCCATAACATAATAAACCAGTGGATGAAGTCTTTAAACTAAAAAGGACATTAACCCAAGAGAAGGGTAGATTACACCTGGGAAAAACTGTTATTAATATTTCCCAACTCTTTAACCCCACAGAGGTACAGGAGAGGGTTTTAAACAAGGGCCTTACATTTGTTCCAACCCCAAAACATTGTAAAGTACAAATTCAGGAAGATCTGAAAAGGTTTTACAGGAGAGTAAAACTGACCGATTACTTTAGCGATTCAGAAACAGACAAGCAACCTTTTACACCACCATCAGAATGGACCCCACCAAACAATAAAATAGAGCCAGAAATCCTAAACTTTATTAAACAGACTCAATCACAAATTGAAAAAATCCCTAAACAGACAGACAAGCAAAACCTCACTGGAAGAGAGAGACGGGCAATCATAGAACTTAGAAACAATCTAGATATAATCATAAAACCAGCAGATAAGGGCAGTAGTATAGTGATCATGGATAGGCAACAGTATCTACTTGAAGCTCACAGACAGCTTAATAATACAGCCCACTACACGAAATTAGTAGGACCAATTTACCAGGACACACGAAAAGAGATTGGAAACATTTTAACAGAACTAAAGAAATCTAAACACTTGAATCAGAAACAAGTGGAATACCTAAGGGGGGAACAACCACAACCCAGAAAATTCTACATACTACCCAAAATACACAAGCACCCTGACACATGGACTGTACCAGGAGAAATACCACCAGGAAGACCCATTGTGTCAGACTGTGGTAGTGAATCCTACAGGATAGCAGAATACATTGACTCATTCCTAAACCCCTTATCACAGAAGCACCCTAGCTACATTAAAGACACTTACCACTTCATAGAAATAGTGAACTCACTGACCGTACCCCCGAACGCAATACTCTTTACCATGGACATTGAAAGCCTATACACAAACATAGAAACAGACAGAGGCATACAGGCAGTGGAAAATATCCTTAGAAAGTTCCCCCAACCCCACAGACCAGATGCAGCCATAATCCAGCTATTACACCTAGGACTAACAAAAAATGACTTTGAATTCCAGGAGCAATTCTACCTACAGATTAAGGGCACGGCTATGGGCAAGAAATTTGCCCCGGCCTACGCAAACATATACATGGCAGACTGGGAAAACACAGTCTTTGAAAAGTGTTCCAAGCTCCCGATGTGTTATTACAGATACCTGGATGACATATGGGGAGTCTGGACTCACACAGAAACAGAATTGCAAGAATTTGTAGGTATTCTCAACAGTCACCACCAATCTATTAAACTTAAAGTTACAACACATAGAGAAAGTGTGGATTTCCTGGACACCACAGTATTTAAATTACAACAGGAGAATAACAGCCACAAGCTAGCAACAAAGGTATTCTTTAAAGAAACAGACACACACACACTCCTGCACATAAACAGCCACCATCCAAAACATACCTTTCGGGGGCTGGTGAAGTCACAACTGACACGTTTTCACCGCATATGCACAAACGGAGAGGACTTTAGGGAAGCCACCACAACCCTATTTACTGCACTGAGACAGAGAGGTTACACAAAAAGGTTCCTCAGGCACCTTAAGTCTGATTTCCTGAGGGGACTGAATAGCCCACGGCCAAACAGAGAAGTAGCAAGACTACCACTGATAACGACATACGATACAATGACCAAACTAATACACGGAGTGATTAAAACCCAATTTGGGAAACTAAAAGAGGATGTTGACACACTTAGTCGATACCACATAACGTCGGCATACAAAAGAACTCGGAACCTTCGCGACATGCTGGTTCGGAGTAGGATAAGAAAACAGACAACCCAGAACTGCACAAACCCAAAATGTGGGACGTGTAAATACCTAATAATCCGCAAAATGATACAAAATAGACACACAGGAAAAGCAGCCCTAATTAAACAAAGAATTACATGTGAACAGCACAATGCTGTTTATGCAATTCGATGCAAACAATGCCACATCTTGTATGTAGGAGAAACAGGGAATAGTCTAAGGATGAGGCTCACAGGGCACCTCAGTGCTATTAGAACAAAGGATGTATACAAACCTACCTCCCGACACTTCATGGAGCATGGTCTTGAATCCCTGGAATTTATGGGGTTGGAGACCAACATGAACTGGACAACCTCACAAAGGAAGAGGAGGGAAAAACACTGGATAACAACCCTACAAACTCAGTTACCAAAGGGCTTAAATCAGATCTAAAATGGGGGAAATCCAACATCAAAAAACAAAACTGCCCCGACCTTAATTACCACAAATCCCAACCCCAACTTGATAAACCTCCCAAACCGCAACCACACCACACCCTACCCTAATCACAATAAACAGAGCTAACCCCTACTGTTTAAGCTAACCAAAACCACTAAACCCCACACTGCCCACAACAAACAGACCAAAGCCCCAACCCTAACTACAAACAGACCACATCCATATCCCAAATCCTAACTCCAAATGCACCCCACTCTACCCCTAAAGCCTAACCGTAACTCTAATACAGCAAACCTAATCTCCCACCCCACCCCTAAAATCTAAGCCTAACACACCCCACCCTACTCCTAAACCCTGACCCTCACTTAACCCTACCCCTAATGCAACCCTAACCCATAACTCCAACCCCCCAGCCCTGAATCTAATCACAACTCTCCAAATGCACCCCACTCTACCCCTAAAGCCTAACCGTAACTCTAATACAGCAAACCTAATCTCCCACCCCACCCCTAAAATCTAAGCCTAACACACCCCACCCTACTCCTAAACCCTGACCCTCACTTAACCCTACCCCTAATGCAACCCTAACCCATAACTCCAACCCCCCAGCCCTGAATCTAATCACAACTCTCCAAATGCACCCCACTCTACCCCTAAAGCCTAACCGTAACTCTAATACAGCAAACCTAATCTCCCACCCCACCCCTAAAATCTAAGCCTAACACACCCCACCCTACTCCTAAACCCTGACCCTCACTTAACCCTACCCCTAATGCAACCCTAACCCATAACTCCAACCCCCCAGCCCTGAATCTAATCACAACTCTCCAAATGCACCCCACTCTACCCCTAAAGCCTAACCGTAACTCTAATACAGCAAACCTAATCTCCCACCCCACCCCTAAAATCTAAGCCTAACACACCCCACCCTACTCCTAAACCCTGACCCTCACTTAACCCTACCCCTAATGCAACCCTAACCCATAACTCCAACCCCCCAGCCCTGAATCTAATCACAACTCTCCAAATGCACCCCACTCTACCCCTAAAGCCTAACCGTAACTCTAATACAGCAAACCTAATCTCCCACCCCACCCCTAAAATCTAAGCCTAACACACCCCACCCTACTCCTAAACCCTGACCCTCACTTAACCCTACCCCTAATGCAACCCTAACCCATAACTCCAACCCCCCAGCCCTGAATCTAATCACAACTCTCCAAATGCACCCCACTCTACCCCTAAAGCCTAACCGTAACTCTAATACAGCAAACCTAATCTCCCACCCCACCCCTAAAATCTAAGCCTAACACACCCCACCCTACTCCTAAACCCTGACCCTCACTTAACCCTACCCCTAATGCAACCCTAACCCATAACTCCAACCCCCCAGCCCTGAATCTAATCCCCTACCCTGATGCACCCTACCCTACCCCTAAACACCTAACCCTAACCCTGATGCACCCAACCCTACCCCTAAAACATAACCCTAACCCCACCCCACCCCTAAACACCTAACCCTAACCCTGATGCACCCCAACCTAACCCCAATATAGCCCTGAACCTAACTGCGACCCTGACCCTCACCTAACCCCAACACTAACCCCAGTGCAGCAACCCTAACCCTAACCTGAACCCCCCAACCTCAATACAACATAACCCTAACACTACGTAAAATAAAGGGTAGAGTTCCAACACCAATAATAATAACTAAATACGACATAGAGGCCATAAATTGGCAAAACCCAGGAACTGATTATAACCCCAGAGGGGGATCAAAGGATTACGGATCAAGAAATTACTAAGAAGCGATCGGCAAGAAAAAGAAGCCAGGTGGTAAGGTAAAGCGTGGGCCAACCAAAAGTGGCAGGTATAAGTGACAAGAAGCTCAAGGGATGAGTGAGAATACGAACACAAGAGGGTGTAACTACCCTCCTGCCCACACCATACAACCTAACATTCAGGAGTGACACGCTTTACATTACCACAGACAAAAAAAGATATAAATGCCAAGAAAAGAAAACCCAGAGAATATATCTTGCAAATACCTTAAATCTAAACTTGATCAGTGAGGTAGATGGTTAAATAACTTTTTGTTCCCCTTTTGCCCCCCCCACAAAAAAAGCAGCAAGCAACTTATAAAAATAGGGAGCACCAAGGAGGTTTTTTTAAATTTTAAAATCTAAAATATTTAAAAGGTGCACTTAAAATAAAGCATGGCTGGAAATGTGGGTCTGACAGACATGGAACTCATCTTCCCAAACCCCCCCCCCCCCCCCCCCCCACGAGGTTTGGGACAGCAATAAGGGCACAAAAGATTACATATTTTTAAAAAAAGTTGTAGTTCCCATAGACACGGTCTCTGGACATGGATGCGGGGACGGCCCCTTTAAGAGATGCCTGGTGCTGCGGGGACGGCCCCTTTAAGAGATGCCTGGTGCTGCGGGGAACGCGACAGCAGGGAGCTGCTGGATATCGACCTCGGTTTTTTTAAAAGAAACCCTTTCCCCGGGGATCTGGAGGAGTTGGGGACACGGGTGAGAATCCGATAACTTTATCTAGTCTTTAGATTTTGAGCGTTCACCGGGTGATTTTTATCTTTGAAATCGGGTTTTTTTCTCAGCGACTGAAAAGCGAGCGCCGCGTGAGGCATTCTGGGATATGGAGTTCTCTCGGGTCAAACACGAGGGCAACGCTCTTAAATAAAAGGGTTTACTCTGGTTTTTTGGGGCTGGGGGACCTTTCTTTCCCCCTCCTCTCCCCCCGGGGGGGTGGGTGGCGGCGGATTCGGGAGTTTTTTTTGGGAATCGGACCTTGGAAATCGGTTTTTTTTCTGCGCGGCCGCTGAAAAGCGAGCGACGCGTGAGGCATTCTGGGAGATTGAGTTTCGTTTAACGAGCGACCGGGTTTAAAAAGGAGGAAATCGGTGGGAAGTTTAATTAATTGTTTAAAATACCCTCATAATTAAAAGGCATAGCCGGAGGTGGGGGTTTGGAGAAGTAGCTTCATGTTTTTATTTAAAAAATGAGGTGAGGCGGACAGGTAATCAAGCCCCGGGGTCAGCAGACAGTCAGACTCCGTGGCGCCAGAATGACCTGGAGCATTAAAACAGATTCAAAGGTTAAAAAGCAATATTTTTAAAACATTACCTCAAAAAAAATAACCCCAAACATCTAAGATAAACTAAAGGAACATTAAAACATTAGGTTAAAAAAATATAATTTAAAAATAACGAACACGTGGAGCGAAGGGGGCGGGGCCAGCCCTGCATGAGACAGGACTCATTACATACAGGACAGAAATTCTAACCAATCCCAGGTCAAGGCTAGCCTGCTTGTGGGCGGGAACAAAACTTCAGCCAACAGTAGCACACAGGGGAGGGGCCAGTCCAAGGCTCCGGACTTATAAACAACTGTAAACAAAGTTAAAATCCTTTCTCCCTGATGAAGCTTAAGGATAAGCGAAACGTCGGAGAAAAAAAGATTCCAGGCCGGAGAACTTACTGAACGAAAGAGTTTTTGGATAGTACTGTTGCAGGCAGAGAACCATCGAAGCCAGAGAGCCACCGGAGGGGAGGTGAGACCGGTGGAAAAAGAGCCTTTCCAGGCGGGACAGCCGGCTGAGCTGGGGAGTGTTTGGAGGACGCAGTCCCAGGCAGGAGACCATCTGAGCCAGGGAGCCACCGTGGGGTGAGATTACAGTTACTAGCGGGGACCTCTATTACCAAATAGAAGCTAGTAACATCTTTTAAAACCTTTTGCACCTTTCTACACCCAGGGAATGGCTAACACTATGCGGAACACATGCAGGTTGTCTGACAACCGTACGCATATGAGGTCGGACCCTGGTACACATAGGTGTCTCCCCGTAGCCAGGGATGAATTTGCTACAACAGTGAGAATAATTTATAGAATTTTCCAGACAATCCACCATCTAATATTCTTAAAGGGCCAGAATCAGCCCCCTAAGGGCATCTTAAAACAAGCTGATAAACTAACATGCTTTATAAAACCGGCAAAACCGTCACAGGAAACCCTAACCAAATTGGCTTTGAATTCAGAAAATTGGGCAAAACAGACCAGACAGATTCTAATTGAGCACTATACAACAAACCTGGAAGAATTAGAAAATGAATTTGCTCAGGCTGCAGTGACAGAGCGCCTGGAAGAAATGATGGCGAAAGCCACTAATTGGATTAAAAAGAGTCTTAGACATAAATTCAAAATTCAATCAATTGATGAGGCAAAGAGACATGTGGTGGGATTAGCATCACGGTTGACAGAGCAAGGGACCAGCACACAATTGAGGACAGAACAGCGGACCGGCATACGGACTAGGACACCCCCACGCCATAGGCCAAATACCTGGGCAGCCTTGTTCCACCAGCCTGCGATCACAGCCCCCTCATGCCGCAGACGGACTGAAAACCCCCCCCCACCCCGTGGGCCAGCTGCCACGACTTTGTCACGCCACCGACGGACACCCCCACCCCGTGAGCCAACTGCCACAACCTCGTCAAGCCACCGACACACCCCCCCACCCTTTGAGCCAGCTGCCATGACTTCAGCACGCCACCGGCAGACCCCCCACCCCTTGCACCAGTTGCCACGACTTCGTCACACCACCAACACACCCCCCCACCCTTGGAGCCAGCTGCCATGACTTCGTCATGCCACCGATGGACCCCCCCACCCCTTGCACCAGTTGCCACGACTTCGTCACACCACCAACACACACCCCCACCCTTTGAGCCAGCTGCCATGACTTCGTCACGCCACCGACAGACCCCCCCACCCCGTGGGCCAGCGACCCCGACTTCATCACACCACCAGCAGACCACTGAAACCCCCCCTTCCTTGCGGTCCAGGGCAGTGACCCCCCCTTCCCCGCCATCCAGGGCGGCGACTAGCCCTACCCCACCCCACAGGCCAAGGACCAGGATTTCCAATGTGGCCATCATTAGGGACCTGGACATCACACTTGGCTCTCAAGAGCCTGAGCCACGTAGACCCCAGCACTACATGGGGAACCAACATCAGACCGTATTAAACCAAATCACTAGGGATTCCTCAGACCCAAAACAAACAGAAGGGAGAACCCCTCCTACACCAGGGACAAATCCATGCACAACATTCCTGTACCCCAAAACCAGGGTCATGTACCAACCGCTCCCACAGAGACAAAAGAAAGACTGTACCAAACCAACCATCCCAAGAAATACAGCAGTTCTAGAGCCCGAGATCAGTGTCACAAAACAACCCCTTCCACAGAAACAAAGGAGCGACCAGACCGGACAGGTAAACCCAATAGACACAGAAATGAGGACAGGAACAATGAGAGCCCAGACAGACAACACAGTAGGAGAGGCAGAAATAGCTGAAGCCGAGGTAGGGAACACAATAGGGGAGGCAGGGGTAGCAGACATAGAAACAGAAAACACACCAACAGGGGCAGAACCTGACTCTGAAGGGGAAGATGCACAGAGAGTGACGAGGCACCCCAACACCAGCCGAAAAAACATTACCTGGAAATTGGAACCCAGAAAATCAATTTTAATAATAGGAGATTCCAACCTCTCCAAGATAAAAAGATGCCCAAATCCCACCACCCAAATTGATAGCTTTCCAGGAGCTAAATTCATTCATGTCACAGCAATTCTGGACAAATTGGAACCCTGTCCGGAGACCAAAAAGGTGGTGCTCTCAGTTGGCATTAATAATCGAACGCAGAGACCACTGACTGCAACCAAGCAACTGCAGTCATTACTTAAATTGGCTAAGAGCACATTCCCAAATGCTCAGATCTGGGTGCCGGAAATTAACTTCAGTAACTTACTTCCAGAAACAGAGAGGGATACAATCAGAGGAATTAACCAGCATATAAAAAAACAGAATTACATACCAGCAATTAATGCTAGATCCTTTAAAGTGGGGGCTGACCACATCCATTGGACAGATAGCACTGCCCATAACATAATAAACCAGTGGATGAAGTCTTTAAACTAAAAAGGACATTAACCCAAGAGAAGGGTAGATTACACCTGGGAAAAACTGTTATTAATATTTCCCAACTCTTTAACCCCACAGAGGTACAGGAGAGGGTTTTAAACAAGGGCCTTACATTTGTTCCAACCCCAAAACATTGTAAAGTACAAATTCAGGAAGATCTGAAAAGGTTTTACAGGAGAGTAAAACTGACCGATTACTTTAGCGATTCAGAAACAGACAAGCAACCTTTTACACCACCATCAGAATGGACCCCACCAAACAATAAAATAGAGCCAGAAATCCTAAACTTTATTAAACAGACTCAATCACAAATTGAAAAAATCCCTAAACAGACAGACAAGCAAAACCTCACTGGAAGAGAGAGACGGGCAATCATAGAACTTAGAAACAATCTAGATATAATCATAAAACCAGCAGATAAGGGCAGTAGTATAGTGATCATGGATAGGCAACAGTATCTACTTGAAGCTCACAGACAGCTTAATAATACAGCCCACTACACGAAATTAGTAGGACCAATTTACCAGGACACACGAAAAGAGATTGGAAACATTTTAACAGAACTAAAGAAATCTAAACACTTGAATCAGAAACAAGTGGAATACCTAAGGGGGGAACAACCACAACCCAGAAAATTCTACATACTACCCAAAATACACAAGCACCCTGACACATGGACTGTACCAGGAGAAATACCACCAGGAAGACCCATTGTGTCAGACTGTGGTAGTGAATCCTACAGGATAGCAGAATACATTGACTCATTCCTAAACCCCTTATCACAGAAGCACCCTAGCTACATTAAAGACACTTACCACTTCATAGAAATAGTGAACTCACTGACCGTACCCCCGAACGCAATACTCTTTACCATGGACATTGAAAGCCTATACACAAACATAGAAACAGACAGAGGCATACAGGCAGTGGAAAATATCCTTAGAAAGTTCCCCCAACCCCACAGACCAGATGCAGCCATAATCCAGCTATTACACCTAGGACTAACAAAAAATGACTTTGAATTCCAGGAGCAATTCTACCTACAGATTAAGGGCACGGCTATGGGCAAGAAATTTGCCCCGGCCTACGCAAACATATACATGGCAGACTGGGAAAACACAGTCTTTGAAAAGTGTTCCAAGCTCCCGATGTGTTATTACAGATACCTGGATGACATATGGGGAGTCTGGACTCACACAGAAACAGAATTGCAAGAATTTGTAGGTATTCTCAACAGTCACCACCAATCTATTAAACTTAAAGTTACAACACATAGAGAAAGTGTGGATTTCCTGGACACCACAGTATTTAAATTACAACAGGAGAATAACAGCCACAAGCTAGCAACAAAGGTATTCTTTAAAGAAACAGACACACACACACTCCTGCACATAAACAGCCACCATCCAAAACATACCTTTCGGGGGCTGGTGAAGTCACAACTGACACGTTTTCACCGCATATGCACAAACGGAGAGGACTTTAGGGAAGCCACCACAACCCTATTTACTGCACTGAGACAGAGAGGTTACACAAAAAGGTTCCTCAGGCACCTTAAGTCTGATTTCCTGAGGGGACTGAATAGCCCACGGCCAAACAGAGAAGTAGCAAGACTACCACTGATAACGACATACGATACAATGACCAAACTAATACACGGAGTGATTAAAACCCAATTTGGGAAACTAAAAGAGGATGTTGACACACTTAGTCGATACCACATAACGTCGGCATACAAAAGAACTCGGAACCTTCGCGACATGCTGGTTCGGAGTAGGATAAGAAAACAGACAACCCAGAACTGCACAAACCCAAAATGTGGGACGTGTAAATACCTAATAATCCGCAAAATGATACAAAATAGACACACAGGAAAAGCAGCCCTAATTAAACAAAGAATTACATGTGAACAGCACAATGCTGTTTATGCAATTCGATGCAAACAATGCCACATCTTGTATGTAGGAGAAACAGGGAATAGTCTAAGGATGAGGCTCACAGGGCACCTCAGTGCTATTAGAACAAAGGATGTATACAAACCTACCTCCCGACACTTCATGGAGCATGGTCTTGAATCCCTGGAATTTATGGGGTTGGAGACCAACATGAACTGGACAACCTCACAAAGGAAGAGGAGGGAAAAACACTGGATAACAACCCTACAAACTCAGTTACCAAAGGGCTTAAATCAGATCTAAAATGGGGGAAATCCAACATCAAAAAACAAAACTGCCCCGACCTTAATTACCACAAATCCCAACCCCAACTTGATAAACCTCCCAAACCGCAACCACACCACACCCTACCCTAATCACAATAAACAGAGCTAACCCCTACTGTTTAAGCTAACCAAAACCACTAAACCCCACACTGCCCACAACAAACAGACCAAAGCCCCAACCCTAACTACAAACAGACCACATCCATATCCCAAATCCTAACTCCAAATGCACCCCACTCTACCCCTAAAGCCTAACCGTAACTCTAATACAGCAAACCTAATCTCCCACCCCACCCCTAAAATCTAAGCCTAACACACCCCACCCTACTCCTAAACCCTGACCCTCACTTAACCCTACCCCTAATGCAACCCTAACCCATAACTCCAACCCCCCAGCCCTGAATCTAATCACAACTCTCCAAATGCACCCCACTCTACCCCTAAAGCCTAACCGTAACTCTAATACAGCAAACCTAATCTCCCACCCCACCCCTAAAATCTAAGCCTAACACACCCCACCCTACTCCTAAACCCTGACCCTCACTTAACCCTACCCCTAATGCAACCCTAACCCATAACTCCAACCCCCCAGCCCTGAATCTAATCACAACTCTCCAAATGCACCCCACTCTACCCCTAAAGCCTAACCGTAACTCTAATACAGCAAACCTAATCTCCCACCCCACCCCTAAAATCTAAGCCTAACACACCCCACCCTACTCCTAAACCCTGACCCTCACTTAACCCTACCCCTAATGCAACCCTAACCCATAACTCCAACCCCCCAGCCCTGAATCTAATCACAACTCTCCAAATGCACCCCACTCTACCCCTAAAGCCTAACCGTAACTCTAATACAGCAAACCTAATCTCCCACCCCACCCCTAAAATCTAAGCCTAACACACCCCACCCTACTCCTAAACCCTGACCCTCACTTAACCCTACCCCTAATGCAACCCTAACCCATAACTCCAACCCCCCAGCCCTGAATCTAATCACAACTCTCCAAATGCACCCCACTCTACCCCTAAAGCCTAACCGTAACTCTAATACAGCAAACCTAATCTCCCACCCCACCCCTAAAATCTAAGCCTAACACACCCCACCCTACTCCTAAACCCTGACCCTCACTTAACCCTACCCCTAATGCAACCCTAACCCATAACTCCAACCCCCCAGCCCTGAATCTAATCCCCTACCCTGATGCACCCTACCCTACCCCTAAACACCTAACCCTAACCCTGATGCACCCTACCCTACCCCTAAACACCTAACCCTAACCCTGATGCACCCAACCCTACCCCTAAAACATAACCCTAACCCCACCCCACCCCTAAACACCTAACCCTAACCCTGATGCACCCCAACCTAACCCCAATATAGCCCTGAACCTAACTGCGACCCTGACCCTCACCTAACCCCAACACTAACCCCAGTGCAGCAACCCTAACCCTAACCTGAACCCCCCAACCTCAATACAACATAACCCTAACACTACGTAAAATAAAGGGTAGAGTTCCAACACCAATAATAATAACTAAATACGACATAGAGGCCATAAATTGGCAAAACCCAGGAACTGATTATAACCCCAGAGGGGGATCAAAGGATTACGGATCAAGAAATTACTAAGAAGCGATCGGCAAGAAAAAGAAGCCAGGTGGTAAGGTAAAGCGTGGGCCAACCAAAAGTGGCAGGTATAAGTGACAAGAAGCTCAAGGGATGAGTGAGAATACGAACACAAGAGGGTGTAACTACCCTCCTGCCCACACCATACAACCTAACCCTAACCCTAACCCTAATGCAGCGTAACCCTAACCCTAACCCTAACCCTAACCCTAACCCTAACCCTAACCCTAACCCTAATGCAGCGTAACCCTAACCCTAACCCTAACCCTAACCCTAACCCTAACCCTAACCCTAACCCTAACCCTAACCCTAATGCAGCGTAACCCTAACCCTAACCCTAACCCTAACCCTAACCCTAACCCTAACCCTAACCCTAACCCTAACCCTAACCCTAACCCTAACCCTAACCCTAACCCTAATGCAGCAACAGTCTGAGGTGCGGGCCAGAACCAAGAGGCAGACAACATAGGGAGGGCGTTTCCCCCCTCTGCCCACCATTTTAAACCCTAACCCTAACCCTAACCCTAACCCTAACCCTAACCCTAACCCTAACCCTAACCCTAACCCTAACCCTAACCCTAACCCTAACCCTAACCCTAACCCTAACCCTAATGCAACCCTAACCCATAACTCCAACCCCCCAGCCCTGAATCTAATCACAACTCTCCAAATGCACCCCACTCTACCCCTAAAGCCTAACCGTAACTCTAATACAGCAAACCTAATCTCCCACCCCACCCCTAAAATCTAAGCCTAACACACCCCACCCTACTCCTAAACCCTGACCCTCACTTAACCCTACCCCTAATGCAACCCTAACCCATAACTCCAACCCCCCAGCCCTGAATCTAATCACAACTCTCCAAATGCACCCCACTCTACCCCTAAAGCCTAACCGTAACTCTAATACAGCAAACCTAATCTCCCACCCCACCCCTAAAATCTAAGCCTAACACACCCCACCCTACTCCTAAACCCTGACCCTCACTTAACCCTACCCCTAATGCAACCCTAACCCATAACTCCAACCCCCCAGCCCTGAATCTAATCACAACTCTCCAAATGCACCCCACTCTACCCCTAAAGCCTAACCGTAACTCTAATACAGCAAACCTAATCTCCCACCCCACCCCTAAAATCTAAGCCTAACACACCCCACCCTACTCCTAAACCCTGACCCTCACTTAACCCTACCCCTAATGCAACCCTAACCCATAACTCCAACCCCCCAGCCCTGAATCTAATCACAACTCTCCAAATGCACCCCACTCTACCCCTAAAGCCTAACCGTAACTCTAATACAGCAAACCTAATCTCCCACCCCACCCCTAAAATCTAAGCCTAACACACCCCACCCTACTCCTAAACCCTGACCCTCACTTAACCCTACCCCTAATGCAACCCTAACCCATAACTCCAACCCCCCAGCCCTGAATCTAATCACAACTCTCCAAATGCACCCCACTCTACCCCTAAAGCCTAACCGTAACTCTAATACAGCAAACCTAATCTCCCACCCCACCCCTAAAATCTAAGCCTAACACACCCCACCCTACTCCTAAACCCTGACCCTCACTTAACCCTACCCCTAATGCAACCCTAACCCATAACTCCAACCCCCCAGCCCTGAATCTAATCCCCTACCCTGATGCACCCTACCCTACCCCTAAACACCTAACCCTAACCCTGATGCACCCTACCCTACCCCTAAACACCTAACCCTAACCCTGATGCACCCAACCCTACCCCTAAAACATAACCCTAACCCCACCCCACCCCTAAACACCTAACCCTAACCCTGATGCACCCCAACCTAACCCCAATATAGCCCTGAACCTAACTGCGACCCTGACCCTCACCTAACCCCAACACTAACCCCAGTGCAGCAACCCTAACCCTAACCTGAACCCCCCAACCTCAATACAACATAACCCTAACACTACGTAAAATAAAGGGTAGAGTTCCAACACCAATAATAATAACTAAATACGACATAGAGGCCATAAATTGGCAAAACCCAGGAACTGATTATAACCCCAGAGGGGGATCAAAGGATTACGGATCAAGAAATTACTAAGAAGCGATCGGCAAGAAAAAGAAGCCAGGTGGTAAGGTAAAGCGTGGGCCAACCAAAAGTGGCAGGTATAAGTGACAAGAAGCTCAAGGGATGAGTGAGAATACGAACACAAGAGGGTGTAACTACCCTCCTGCCCACACCATACAACCTAACATTCAGGAGTGACACGCTTTACATTACCACAGACAAAAAAAGATATAAATGCCAAGAAAAGAAAACCCAGAGAATATATCTTGCAAATACCTTAAATCTAAACTTGATCAGTGAGGTAGATGGTTAAATAACTTTTTGTTCCCCTTTTGCCCCCCCCCACAAAAAAAGCAGCAAGCAACTTATAAAAATAGGGAGCACCAAGGAGGTTTTTTTAAATTTTAAAATCTAAAATATTTAAAAGGTGCACTTAAAATAAAGCATGGCTGGAAATGTGGGTCTGACAGACATGGAACTCATCTTCCCAAACCCCCCCCCCCCCCCCCCCACGAGGTTTGGGACAGCAATAAGGGCACAAAAGATTACATATTTTTTAAAAAAGTTGTAGTTCCCATAGACACGGTCTCTGGACATGGATGCGGGGACGGCCCCTTTAAGAGATACCTGGTGCTGCGGGGACGGCCCCTTTAAGAGATGCCTGGTGCTGCGGGGAACGCGACAGCAGGGAGCTGCTGGATATCGACCTCGGTTTTTTTAAAAGAAACCCTTTCCCCGGGGATCTGGAGGAGTTGGGGACACGGGTGAGAATCCGATAACTTTATCTAGTCTTTAGATTTTGAGCGTTCACCGGGTGATTTTTATCTTTGAAATCGGGTTTTTTTCTCAGCGACTGAAAAGCGAGCGCCGCGTGAGGCATTCTGGGATATGGAGTTCTCTCGGGTCAAACACGAGGGCAAGACCCGTAAATAAAAGGGTTTACTTGGTCTCTCTGGGGCTGGGGGACCTTTCTTTCCCCCTCCTCTCCCCCCGGGGGGCGGGTGGCAGCGGTTACGGGAGTTTTTATGGGGAATCGGACCTTGGAAATCAAAATTTTGTTCCACGCGGCCGCTGAAAAGCGAGCGCCGCGTGAGGCATTCTGGGATATGGAGTTCTCTCGGGTCAAACACGAGGGCAACGCTCTTAAATAAAAGGGTTTACTCTGGTTTTTTGGGGCTGGGGGACCTTTCTTTCCCCCTCCTCTCCCCCCGGGGGGGTGGGTGGCGGCGGATTCGGGAGTTTTTATGGGGAATCGGACCTTGGAAATCGGGTTTCTTTCTGCGCGGCCGCTGAAAAGCGAGCGACGCGTGAGGCATTCTGGGATATGGAGTTCTCTCGGGTCAAACACGAGGGCAACGCTCTTAAATAAAAGGGTTTACTCTGGTTTTTTGGGGCTGGGGGACCTTTCTTTCCCCCTCCTCTCCCCCCGGGGGGGTGGGTGGCGGCGGATTCGGGAGTTTTTTTTGGGAATCGGACCTTGGAAATCGGTTTTTTTTCTGCGCGGCCGCTGAAAAGCGAGCGACGCGTGAGGCATTCTGGGAGATTGAGTTTCGTTTAACGAGCGACCGGGTTTAAAAAGGAGGAAATCGGTGGGAAGTTTAATTAATTGTTTAAAATACCCTCATAATTAAAAGGCATAGCCGGAGGTGGGGGTTTGGAGAAGTAGCTTCATGTTTTTATTTAAAAAATGAGGTGAGGCGGACAGGTAATCAAGCCCCGGGGTCAGCAGACAGTCAGACTCCGTGGCGCCAGAATGACCTGGAGCATTAAAACAGATTCAAAGGTTAAAAAGCAATATTTTTAAAAACATTACCTCAAAAAAAAAAAAAAAAAATAACCCCAAACATCTAAGATAAACTAAAGGAACATTAAAACATTAGGTTAAAAAAATATAATTTAAAAATAACGAACACGTGGAGCGAAGGGGGCGGGGCCAGCCCTGCATGAGACAGGACTCATTACATACAGGACAGAAATTCTAACCAATCCCAGGTCAAGGCTAGCCTGCTTGTGGGCGGGAACAAAACTTCAGCCAACAGTAGCACACAGGGGAGGGGCCAGTCCAAGGCTCCGTACTTATAAACAACTGTAAACAAAGTTAAAATCCTTTCTCCCTGATGAAGCTTAAGGATAAGCGAAACGTCGGAGAAAAAAAGATTCCAGGCCGGAGAACTTACTGAACGAAAGAGTTTTTGGATAGTACTGTTGCAGGCAGAGAACCATCGAAGCCAGAGAGCCACCGGAGGGGAGGTGAGACCGGTGGAAAAAGAGCCTTTCCAGGCGGGACAGCCGGCTGAGCTGGGGAGTGTTTGGAGGACGCAGTCCCAGGCAGGAGACCATCTGAGCCAGGGAGCCACCGTGGGGTGAGATTACAGTTACTAGCGGGGACCTCTATTACCAAATAGAAGCTAGTAACATCTTTTAAAACCTTTTGCACCTTTCTACACCCAGGGAATGGCTAACACTATGCGGAACACATGCAGGTTGTCTGACAACCGTACGCATATGAGGTCGGACCCTGGTACACATAGGTGTCTCCCCGTAGCCAGGGATGAATTTGCTACAACAGTGAGAATAATTTATAGAATTTTCCAGACAATCCACCATCTAATATTCTTAAAGGGCCAGAATCAGCCCCCTAAGGGCATCTTAAAACAAGCTGATAAACTAACATGCTTTATAAAACCGGCAAAACCGTCACAGGAAACCCTAACCAAATTGGCTTTGAATTCAGAAAATTGGGCAAAACAGACCAGACAGATTCTAATTGAGCACTATACAACAAACCTGGAAGAATTAGAAAATGAATTTGCTCAGGCTGCAGTGACAGAGCGCCTGGAAGAAATGATGGCGAAAGCCACTAATTGGATTAAAAAGAGTCTTAGACATAAATTCAAAATTCAATCAATTGATGAGGCAAAGAGACATGTGGTGGGATTAGCATCACGGTTGACAGAGCAAGGGACCAGCACACAATTGAGGACAGAACAGCGGACCGGCATACGGACTAGGACACCCCCACGCCATAGGCCAAATACCTGGGCAGCCTTGTTCCACCAGCCTGCGATCACAGCCCCCTCATGCCGCAGACGGACTGAAAACCCCCCCCCCACCCCGTGGGCCAGCTGCCACGACTTTGTCACGCCACCGACGGACACCCCCACCCCGTGAGCCAACTGCCACAACCTCGTCAAGCCACCGACACACCCCCCCACCCTTTGAGCCAGCTGCCATGACTTCAGCACGCCACCGGCAGACCCCCCCACCCCTTGCACCAGTTGCCACGACTTCGTCACACCACCAACACACCCCCCCACCCTTGGAGCCAGCTGCCATGACTTCGTCATGCCACCGATGGACCCCCCCACCCCTTGCACCAGTTGCCACGACTTCGTCACACCACCAACACACACCCCCACCCTTTGAGCCAGCTGCCATGACTTCGTCACGCCACCGACAGACCCCCCCACCCCGTGGGCCAGCGACCCCGACTTCATCACACCACCAGCAGACCACTGAAACCCCCCCTTCCTTGCGGTCCAGGGCAGTGACCCCCCCTTCCCCGCCATCCAGGGCGGCGACTAGCCCTACCCCACCCCACAGGCCAAGGACCAGGATTTCCAATGTGGCCATCATTAGGGACCTGGACATCACACTTGGCTCTCAAGAGCCTGAGCCACGTAGACCCCAGCACTACATGGGGAACCAACATCAGACCGTATTAAACCAAATCACTAGGGATTCCTCAGACCCAAAACAAACAGAAGGGAGAACCCCTCCTACACCAGGGACAAATCCATGCACAACATTCCTGTACCCCAAAACCAGGGTCATGTACCAACCGCTCCCACAGAGACAAAAGAAAGACTGTACCAAACCAACCATCCCAAGAAATACAGCAGTTCTAGAGCCCGAGATCAGTGTCACAAAACAACCCCTTCCACAGAAACAAAGGAGCGACCAGACCGGACAGGTAAACCCAATAGACACAGAAATGAGGACAGGAACAATGAGAGCCCAGACAGACAACACAGTAGGAGAGGCAGAAATAGCTGAAGCCGAGGTAGGGAACACAATAGGGGAGGCAGGGGTAGCAGACATAGAAACAGAAAACACACCAACAGGGGCAGAACCTGACTCTGAAGGGGAAGATGCACAGAGAGTGACGAGGCACCCCAACACCAGCCGAAAAAACATTACCTGGAAATTGGAACCCAGAAAATCAATTTTAATAATAGGAGATTCCAACCTCTCCAAGATAAAAAGATGCCCAAATCCCACCACCCAAATTGATAGCTTTCCAGGAGCTAAATTCATTCATGTCACAGCAATTCTGGACAAATTGGAACCCTGTCCGGAGACCAAAAAGGTGGTGCTCTCAGTTGGCATTAATAATCGAACGCAGAGACCACTGACTGCAACCAAGCAACTGCAGTCATTACTTAAATTGGCTAAGAGCACATTCCCAAATGCTCAGATCTGGGTGCCGGAAATTAACTTCAGTAACTTACTTCCAGAAACAGAGAGGGATACAATCAGAGGAATTAACCAGCATATAAAAAAACAGAATTACATACCAGCAATTAATGCTAGATCCTTTAAAGTGGGGGCTGACCACATCCATTGGACAGATAGCACTGCCCATAACATAATAAACCAGTGGATGAAGTCTTTAAACTAAAAAGGACATTAACCCAAGAGAAGGGTAGATTACACCTGGGAAAAACTGTTATTAATATTTCCCAACTCTTTAACCCCACAGAGGTACAGGAGAGGGTTTTAAACAAGGGCCTTACATTTGTTCCAACCCCAAAACATTGTAAAGTACAAATTCAGGAAGATCTGAAAAGGTTTTACAGGAGAGTAAAACTGACCGATTACTTTAGCGATTCAGAAACAGACAAGCAACCTTTTACACCACCATCAGAATGGACCCCACCAAACAATAAAATAGAGCCAGAAATCCTAAACTTTATTAAACAGACTCAATCACAAATTGAAAAAATCCCTAAACAGACAGACAAGCAAAACCTCACTGGAAGAGAGAGACGGGCAATCATAGAACTTAGAAACAATCTAGATATAATCATAAAACCAGCAGATAAGGGCAGTAGTATAGTGATCATGGATAGGCAACAGTATCTACTTGAAGCTCACAGACAGCTTAATAATACAGCCCACTACACGAAATTAGTAGGACCAATTTACCAGGACACACGAAAAGAGATTGGAAACATTTTAACAGAACTAAAGAAATCTAAACACTTGAATCAGAAACAAGTGGAATACCTAAGGGGGGAACAACCACAACCCAGAAAATTCTACATACTACCCAAAATACACAAGCACCCTGACACATGGACTGTACCAGGAGAAATACCACCAGGAAGACCCATTGTGTCAGACTGTGGTAGTGAATCCTACAGGATAGCAGAATACATTGACTCATTCCTAAACCCCTTATCACAGAAGCACCCTAGCTACATTAAAGACACTTACCACTTCATAGAAATAGTGAACTCACTGACCGTACCCCCGAACGCAATACTCTTTACCATGGACATTGAAAGCCTATACACAAACATAGAAACAGACAGAGGCATACAGGCAGTGGAAAATATCCTTAGAAAGTTCCCCCAACCCCACAGACCAGATGCAGCCATAATCCAGCTATTACACCTAGGACTAACAAAAAATGACTTTGAATTCCAGGAGCAATTCTACCTACAGATTAAGGGCACGGCTATGGGCAAGAAATTTGCCCCGGCCTACGCAAACATATACATGGCAGACTGGGAAAACACAGTCTTTGAAAAGTGTTCCAAGCTCCCGATGTGTTATTACAGATACCTGGATGACATATGGGGAGTCTGGACTCACACAGAAACAGAATTGCAAGAATTTGTAGGTATTCTCAACAGTCACCACCAATCTATTAAACTTAAAGTTACAACACATAGAGAAAGTGTGGATTTCCTGGACACCACAGTATTTAAATTACAACAGGAGAATAACAGCCACAAGCTAGCAACAAAGGTATTCTTTAAAGAAACAGACACACACACACTCCTGCACATAAACAGCCACCATCCAAAACATACCTTTCGGGGGCTGGTGAAGTCACAACTGACACGTTTTCACCGCATATGCACAAACGGAGAGGACTTTAGGGAAGCCACCACAACCCTATTTACTGCACTGAGACAGAGAGGTTACACAAAAAGGTTCCTCAGGCACCTTAAGTCTGATTTCCTGAGGGGACTGAATAGCCCACGGCCAAACAGAGAAGTAGCAAGACTACCACTGATAACGACATACGATACAATGACCAAACTAATACACGGAGTGATTAAAACCCAATTTGGGAAACTAAAAGAGGATGTTGACACACTTAGTCGATACCACATAACGTCGGCATACAAAAGAACTCGGAACCTTCGCGACATGCTGGTTCGGAGTAGGATAAGAAAACAGACAACCCAGAACTGCACAAACCCAAAATGTGGGACGTGTAAATACCTAATAATCCGCAAAATGATACAAAATAGACACACAGGAAAAGCAGCCCTAATTAAACAAAGAATTACATGTGAACAGCACAATGCTGTTTATGCAATTCGATGCAAACAATGCCACATCTTGTATGTAGGAGAAACAGGGAATAGTCTAAGGATGAGGCTCACAGGGCACCTCAGTGCTATTAGAACAAAGGATGTATACAAACCTACCTCCCGACACTTCATGGAGCATGGTCTTGAATCCCTGGAATTTATGGGGTTGGAGACCAACATGAACTGGACAACCTCACAAAGGAAGAGGAGGGAAAAACACTGGATAACAACCCTACAAACTCAGTTACCAAAGGGCTTAAATCAGATCTAAAATGGGGGAAATCCAACATCAAAAAACAAAACTGCCCCGACCTTAATTACCACAAATCCCAACCCCAACTTGATAAACCTCCCAAACCGCAACCACACCACACCCTACCCTAATCACAATAAACAGAGCTAACCCCTACTGTTTAAGCTAACCAAAACCACTAAACCCCACACTGCCCACAACAAACAGACCAAAGCCCCAACCCTAACTACAAACAGACCACATCCATATCCCAAATCCTAACTCCAAATGCACCCCACTCTACCCCTAAAGCCTAACCGTAACTCTAATACAGCAAACCTAATCTCCCACCCCACCCCTAAAATCTAAGCCTAACACACCCCACCCTACTCCTAAACCCTGACCCTCACTTAACCCTACCCCTAATGCAACCCTAACCCATAACTCCAACCCCCCAGCCCTGAATCTAATCACAACTCTCCAAATGCACCCCACTCTACCCCTAAAGCCTAACCGTAACTCTAATACAGCAAACCTAATCTCCCACCCCACCCCTAAAATCTAAGCCTAACACACCCCACCCTACTCCTAAACCCTGACCCTCACTTAACCCTACCCCTAATGCAACCCTAACCCATAACTCCAACCCCCCAGCCCTGAATCTAATCACAACTCTCCAAATGCACCCCACTCTACCCCTAAAGCCTAACCGTAACTCTAATACAGCAAACCTAATCTCCCACCCCACCCCTAAAATCTAAGCCTAACACACCCCACCCTACTCCTAAACCCTGACCCTCACTTAACCCTACCCCTAATGCAACCCTAACCCATAACTCCAACCCCCCAGCCCTGAATCTAATCACAACTCTCCAAATGCACCCCACTCTACCCCTAAAGCCTAACCGTAACTCTAATACAGCAAACCTAATCTCCCACCCCACCCCTAAAATCTAAGCCTAACACACCCCACCCTACTCCTAAACCCTGACCCTCACTTAACCCTACCCCTAATGCAACCCTAACCCATAACTCCAACCCCCCAGCCCTGAATCTAATCACAACTCTCCAAATGCACCCCACTCTACCCCTAAAGCCTAACCGTAACTCTAATACAGCAAACCTAATCTCCCACCCCACCCCTAAAATCTAAGCCTAACACACCCCACCCTACTCCTAAACCCTGACCCTCACTTAACCCTACCCCTAATGCAACCCTAACCCATAACTCCAACCCCCCAGCCCTGAATCTAATCACAACTCTCCAAATGCACCCCACTCTACCCCTAAAGCCTAACCGTAACTCTAATACAGCAAACCTAATCTCCCACCCCACCCCTAAAATCTAAGCCTAACACACCCCACCCTACTCCTAAACCCTGACCCTCACTTAACCCTACCCCTAATGCAACCCTAACCCATAACTCCAACCCCCCAGCCCTGAATCTAATCCCCTACCCTGATGCACCCTACCCTACCCCTAAACACCTAACCCTAACCCTGATGCACCCAACCCTACCCCTAAAACATAACCCTAACCCCACCCCACCCCTAAACACCTAACCCTAACCCTGATGCACCCCAACCTAACCCCAATATAGCCCTGAACCTAACTGCGACCCTGACCCTCACCTAACCCCAACACTAACCCCAGTGCAGCAACCCTAACCCTAACCTGAACCCCCCAACCTCAATACAACATAACCCTAACACTACGTAAAATAAAGGGTAGAGTTCCAACACCAATAATAATAACTAAATACGACATAGAGGCCATAAATTGGCAAAACCCAGGAACTGATTATAACCCCAGAGGGGGATCAAAGGATTACGGATCAAGAAATTACTAAGAAGCGATCGGCAAGAAAAAGAAGCCAGGTGGTAAGGTAAAGCGTGGGCCAACCAAAAGTGGCAGGTATAAGTGACAAGAAGCTCAAGGGATGAGTGAGAATACGAACACAAGAGGGTGTAACTACCCTCCTGCCCACACCATACAACCTAACATTCAGGAGTGACACGCTTTACATTACCACAGACAAAAAAAGATATAAATGCCAAGAAAAGAAAACCCAGAGAATATATCTTGCAAATACCTTAAATCTAAACTTGATCAGTGAGGTAGATGGTTAAATAACTTTTTGTTCCCCTTTTGCCCCCCCCCCACAAAAAAAGCAGCAAGCAACTTATAAAAATAGGGAGCACCAAGGAGGTTTTTTTAAATTTTAAAATCTAAAATATTTAAAAGGTGCACTTAAAATAAAGCATGGCTGGAAATGTGGGTCTGACAGACATGGAACTCATCTTCCCAAACCCCCCCCCCCCCCCCCCCACGAGGTTTGGGACAGCAATAAGGGCACAAAAGATTACATATTTTTAAAAAAAGTTGTAGTTCCCATAGACACGGTCTCTGGACATGGATGCGGGGACGGCCCCTTTAAGAGATGCCTGGTGCTGCGGGGACGGCCCCTTTAAGAGATGCCTGGTGCTGCGGGGAACGCGACAGCAGGGAGCTGCTGGATATCGACCTCGGTTTTTTTAAAAGAAACCCTTTCCCCGGGGATCTGGAGGAGTTGGGGACACGGGTGAGAATCCGATAACTTTATCTAGTCTTTAGATTTTGAGCGTTCACCGGGTGATTTTTATCTTTGAAATCGGGTTTTTTTCTCAGCGACTGAAAAGCGAGCGCCGCGTGAGGCATTCTGGGATATGGAGTTCTCTCGGGTCAAACACGAGGGCAACGCTCTTAAATAAAAGGGTTTACTCTGGTTTTTTGGGGCTGGGGGACCTTTCTTTCCCCCTCCTCTCCCCCCGGGGGGGTGGGTGGCGGCGGATTCGGGAGTTTTTTTTGGGAATCGGACCTTGGAAATCGGTTTTTTTTCTGCGCGGCCGCTGAAAAGCGAGCGACGCGTGAGGCATTCTGGGAGATTGAGTTTCGTTTAACGAGCGACCGGGTTTAAAAAGGAGGAAATCGGTGGGAAGTTTAATTAATTGTTTAAAATACCCTCATAATTAAAAGGCATAGCCGGAGGTGGGGGTTTGGAGAAGTAGCTTCATGTTTTTATTTAAAAAATGAGGTGAGGCGGACAGGTAATCAAGCCCCGGGGTCAGCAGACAGTCAGACTCCGTGGCGCCAGAATGACCTGGAGCATTAAAACAGATTCAAAGGTTAAAAAGCAATATTTTTAAAACATTACCTCAAAAAAAATAACCCCAAACATCTAAGATAAACTAAAGGAACATTAAAACATTAGGTTAAAAAAATATAATTTAAAAATAACGAACACGTGGAGCGAAGGGGGCGGGGCCAGCCCTGCATGAGACAGGACTCATTACATACAGGACAGAAATTCTAACCAATCCCAGGTCAAGGCTAGCCTGCTTGTGGGCGGGAACAAAACTTCAGCCAACAGTAGCACACAGGGGAGGGGCCAGTCCAAGGCTCCGGACTTATAAACAACTGTAAACAAAGTTAAAATCCTTTCTCCCTGATGAAGCTTAAGGATAAGCGAAACGTCGGAGAAAAAAAGATTCCAGGCCGGAGAACTTACTGAACGAAAGAGTTTTTGGATAGTACTGTTGCAGGCAGAGAACCATCGAAGCCAGAGAGCCACCGGAGGGGAGGTGAGACCGGTGGAAAAAGAGCCTTTCCAGGCGGGACAGCCGGCTGAGCTGGGGAGTGTTTGGAGGACGCAGTCCCAGGCAGGAGACCATCTGAGCCAGGGAGCCACCGTGGGGTGAGATTACAGTTACTAGCGGGGACCTCTATTACCAAATAGAAGCTAGTAACATCTTTTAAAACCTTTTGCACCTTTCTACACCCAGGGAATGGCTAACACTATGCGGAACACATGCAGGTTGTCTGACAACCGTACGCATATGAGGTCGGACCCTGGTACACATAGGTGTCTCCCCGTAGCCAGGGATGAATTTGCTACAACAGTGAGAATAATTTATAGAATTTTCCAGACAATCCACCATCTAATATTCTTAAAGGGCCAGAATCAGCCCCCTAAGGGCATCTTAAAACAAGCTGATAAACTAACATGCTTTATAAAACCGGCAAAACCGTCACAGGAAACCCTAACCAAATTGGCTTTGAATTCAGAAAATTGGGCAAAACAGACCAGACAGATTCTAATTGAGCACTATACAACAAACCTGGAAGAATTAGAAAATGAATTTGCTCAGGCTGCAGTGACAGAGCGCCTGGAAGAAATGATGGCGAAAGCCACTAATTGGATTAAAAAGAGTCTTAGACATAAATTCAAAATTCAATCAATTGATGAGGCAAAGAGACATGTGGTGGGATTAGCATCACGGTTGACAGAGCAAGGGACCAGCACACAATTGAGGACAGAACAGCGGACCGGCATACGGACTAGGACACCCCCACGCCATAGGCCAAATACCTGGGCAGCCTTGTTCCACCAGCCTGCGATCACAGCCCCCTCATGCCGCAGACGGACTGAAACCCCCCCCCCCACCCCGTGGGCCAGCTGCCACGACTTTGTCACGCCACCGACGGACACCCCCACCCCGTGAGCCAACTGCCACAACCTCGTCAAGCCACCGACACACCCCCCCACCCTTTGAGCCAGCTGCCATGACTTCAGCACGCCACCGGCAGACCCCCCCACCCCTTGCACCAGTTGCCACGACTTCGTCACACCACCAACACACCCCCCCACCCTTGGAGCCAGCTGCCATGACTTCGTCATGCCACCGATGGACCCCCCCACCCCTTGCACCAGTTGCCACGACTTCGTCACACCACCAACACACACCCCCACCCTTTGAGCCAGCTGCCATGACTTCGTCACGCCACCGACAGACCCCCCCACCCCGTGGGCCAGCGACCCCGACTTCATCACACCACCAGCAGACCACTGAAACCCCCCCTTCCTTGCGGTCCAGGGCAGTGACCCCCCCTTCCCCGCCATCCAGGGCGGCGACTAGCCCTACCCCACCCCACAGGCCAAGGACCAGGATTTCCAATGTGGCCATCATTAGGGACCTGGACATCACACTTGGCTCTCAAGAGCCTGAGCCACGTAGACCCCAGCACTACATGGGGAACCAACATCAGACCGTATTAAACCAAATCACTAGGGATTCCTCAGACCCAAAACAAACAGAAGGGAGAACCCCTCCTACACCAGGGACAAATCCATGCACAACATTCCTGTACCCCAAAACCAGGGTCATGTACCAACCGCTCCCACAGAGACAAAAGAAAGACTGTACCAAACCAACCATCCCAAGAAATACAGCAGTTCTAGAGCCCGAGATCAGTGTCACAAAACAACCCCTTCCACAGAAACAAAGGAGCGACCAGACCGGACAGGTAAACCCAATAGACACAGAAATGAGGACAGGAACAATGAGAGCCCAGACAGACAACACAGTAGGAGAGGCAGAAATAGCTGAAGCCGAGGTAGGGAACACAATAGGGGAGGCAGGGGTAGCAGACATAGAAACAGAAAACACACCAACAGGGGCAGAACCTGACTCTGAAGGGGAAGATGCACAGAGAGTGACGAGGCACCCCAACACCAGCCGAAAAAACATTACCTGGAAATTGGAACCCAGAAAATCAATTTTAATAATAGGAGATTCCAACCTCTCCAAGATAAAAAGATGCCCAAATCCCACCACCCAAATTGATAGCTTTCCAGGAGCTAAATTCATTCATGTCACAGCAATTCTGGACAAATTGGAACCCTGTCCGGAGACCAAAAAGGTGGTGCTCTCAGTTGGCATTAATAATCGAACGCAGAGACCACTGACTGCAACCAAGCAACTGCAGTCATTACTTAAATTGGCTAAGAGCACATTCCCAAATGCTCAGATCTGGGTGCCGGAAATTAACTTCAGTAACTTACTTCCAGAAACAGAGAGGGATACAATCAGAGGAATTAACCAGCATATAAAAAAACAGAATTACATACCAGCAATTAATGCTAGATCCTTTAAAGTGGGGGCTGACCACATCCATTGGACAGATAGCACTGCCCATAACATAATAAACCAGTGGATGAAGTCTTTAAACTAAAAAGGACATTAACCCAAGAGAAGGGTAGATTACACCTGGGAAAAACTGTTATTAATATTTCCCAACTCTTTAACCCCACAGAGGTACAGGAGAGGGTTTTAAACAAGGGCCTTACATTTGTTCCAACCCCAAAACATTGTAAAGTACAAATTCAGGAAGATCTGAAAAGGTTTTACAGGAGAGTAAAACTGACCGATTACTTTAGCGATTCAGAAACAGACAAGCAACCTTTTACACCACCATCAGAATGGACCCCACCAAACAATAAAATAGAGCCAGAAATCCTAAACTTTATTAAACAGACTCAATCACAAATTGAAAAAATCCCTAAACAGACAGACAAGCAAAACCTCACTGGAAGAGAGAGACGGGCAATCATAGAACTTAGAAACAATCTAGATATAATCATAAAACCAGCAGATAAGGGCAGTAGTATAGTGATCATGGATAGGCAACAGTATCTACTTGAAGCTCACAGACAGCTTAATAATACAGCCCACTACACGAAATTAGTAGGACCAATTTACCAGGACACACGAAAAGAGATTGGAAACATTTTAACAGAACTAAAGAAATCTAAACACTTGAATCAGAAACAAGTGGAATACCTAAGGGGGGAACAACCACAACCCAGAAAATTCTACATACTACCCAAAATACACAAGCACCCTGACACATGGACTGTACCAGGAGAAATACCACCAGGAAGACCCATTGTGTCAGACTGTGGTAGTGAATCCTACAGGATAGCAGAATACATTGACTCATTCCTAAACCCCTTATCACAGAAGCACCCTAGCTACATTAAAGACACTTACCACTTCATAGAAATAGTGAACTCACTGACCGTACCCCCGAACGCAATACTCTTTACCATGGACATTGAAAGCCTATACACAAACATAGAAACAGACAGAGGCATACAGGCAGTGGAAAATATCCTTAGAAAGTTCCCCCAACCCCACAGACCAGATGCAGCCATAATCCAGCTATTACACCTAGGACTAACAAAAAATGACTTTGAATTCCAGGAGCAATTCTACCTACAGATTAAGGGCACGGCTATGGGCAAGAAATTTGCCCCGGCCTACGCAAACATATACATGGCAGACTGGGAAAACACAGTCTTTGAAAAGTGTTCCAAGCTCCCGATGTGTTATTACAGATACCTGGATGACATATGGGGAGTCTGGACTCACACAGAAACAGAATTGCAAGAATTTGTAGGTATTCTCAACAGTCACCACCAATCTATTAAACTTAAAGTTACAACACATAGAGAAAGTGTGGATTTCCTGGACACCACAGTATTTAAATTACAACAGGAGAATAACAGCCACAAGCTAGCAACAAAGGTATTCTTTAAAGAAACAGACACACACACACTCCTGCACATAAACAGCCACCATCCAAAACATACCTTTCGGGGGCTGGTGAAGTCACAACTGACACGTTTTCACCGCATATGCACAAACGGAGAGGACTTTAGGGAAGCCACCACAACCCTATTTACTGCACTGAGACAGAGAGGTTACACAAAAAGGTTCCTCAGGCACCTTAAGTCTGATTTCCTGAGGGGACTGAATAGCCCACGGCCAAACAGAGAAGTAGCAAGACTACCACTGATAACGACATACGATACAATGACCAAACTAATACACGGAGTGATTAAAACCCAATTTGGGAAACTAAAAGAGGATGTTGACACACTTAGTCGATACCACATAACGTCGGCATACAAAAGAACTCGGAACCTTCGCGACATGCTGGTTCGGAGTAGGATAAGAAAACAGACAACCCAGAACTGCACAAACCCAAAATGTGGGACGTGTAAATACCTAATAATCCGCAAAATGATACAAAATAGACACACAGGAAAAGCAGCCCTAATTAAACAAAGAATTACATGTGAACAGCACAATGCTGTTTATGCAATTCGATGCAAACAATGCCACATCTTGTATGTAGGAGAAACAGGGAATAGTCTAAGGATGAGGCTCACAGGGCACCTCAGTGCTATTAGAACAAAGGATGTATACAAACCTACCTCCCGACACTTCATGGAGCATGGTCTTGAATCCCTGGAATTTATGGGGTTGGAGACCAACATGAACTGGACAACCTCACAAAGGAAGAGGAGGGAAAAACACTGGATAACAACCCTACAAACTCAGTTACCAAAGGGCTTAAATCAGATCTAAAATGGGGGAAATCCAACATCAAAAAACAAAACTGCCCCGACCTTAATTACCACAAATCCCAACCCCAACTTGATAAACCTCCCAAACCGCAACCACACCACACCCTACCCTAATCACAATAAACAGAGCTAACCCCTACTGTTTAAGCTAACCAAAACCACTAAACCCCACACTGCCCACAACAAACAGACCAAAGCCCCAACCCTAACTACAAACAGACCACATCCATATCCCAAATCCTAACTCCAAATGCACCCCACTCTACCCCTAAAGCCTAACCGTAACTCTAATACAGCAAACCTAATCTCCCACCCCACCCCTAAAATCTAAGCCTAACACACCCCACCCTACTCCTAAACCCTGACCCTCACTTAACCCTACCCCTAATGCAACCCTAACCCATAACTCCAACCCCCCAGCCCTGAATCTAATCACAACTCTCCAAATGCACCCCACTCTACCCCTAAAGCCTAACCGTAACTCTAATACAGCAAACCTAATCTCCCACCCCACCCCTAAAATCTAAGCCTAACACACCCCACCCTACTCCTAAACCCTGACCCTCACTTAACCCTACCCCTAATGCAACCCTAACCCATAACTCCAACCCCCCAGCCCTGAATCTAATCACAACTCTCCAAATGCACCCCACTCTACCCCTAAAGCCTAACCGTAACTCTAATACAGCAAACCTAATCTCCCACCCCACCCCTAAAATCTAAGCCTAACACACCCCACCCTACTCCTAAACCCTGACCCTCACTTAACCCTACCCCTAATGCAACCCTAACCCATAACTCCAACCCCCCAGCCCTGAATCTAATCACAACTCTCCAAATGCACCCCACTCTACCCCTAAAGCCTAACCGTAACTCTAATACAGCAAACCTAATCTCCCACCCCACCCCTAAAATCTAAGCCTAACACACCCCACCCTACTCCTAAACCCTGACCCTCACTTAACCCTACCCCTAATGCAACCCTAACCCATAACTCCAACCCCCCAGCCCTGAATCTAATCACAACTCTCCAAATGCACCCCACTCTACCCCTAAAGCCTAACCGTAACTCTAATACAGCAAACCTAATCTCCCACCCCACCCCTAAAATCTAAGCCTAACACACCCCACCCTACTCCTAAACCCTGACCCTCACTTAACCCTACCCCTAATGCAACCCTAACCCATAACTCCAACCCCCCAGCCCTGAATCTAATCACAACTCTCCAAATGCACCCCACTCTACCCCTAAAGCCTAACCGTAACTCTAATACAGCAAACCTAATCTCCCACCCCACCCCTAAAATCTAAGCCTAACACACCCCACCCTACTCCTAAACCCTGACCCTCACTTAACCCTACCCCTAATGCAACCCTAACCCATAACTCCAACCCCCCAGCCCTGAATCTAATCCCCTACCCTGATGCACCCTACCCTACCCCTAAACACCTAACCCTAACCCTGATGCACCCAACCCTACCCCTAAAACATAACCCTAACCCCACCCCACCCCTAAACACCTAACCCTAACCCTGATGCACCCCAACCTAACCCCAATATAGCCCTGAACCTAACTGCGACCCTGACCCTCACCTAACCCCAACACTAACCCCAGTGCAGCAACCCTAACCCTAACCTGAACCCCCCAACCTCAATACAACATAACCCTAACACTACGTAAAATAAAGGGTAGAGTTCCAACACCAATAATAATAACTAAATACGACATAGAGGCCATAAATTGGCAAAACCCAGGAACTGATTATAACCCCAGAGGGGGATCAAAGGATTACGGATCAAGAAATTACTAAGAAGCGATCGGCAAGAAAAAGAAGCCAGGTGGTAAGGTAAAGCGTGGGCCAACCAAAAGTGGCAGGTATAAGTGACAAGAAGCTCAAGGGATGAGTGAGAATACGAACACAAGAGGGTGTAACTACCCTCCTGCCCACACCATACAACCTAACCCTAACCCTAACCCTAACCCTAATGTAGTAGCCAAGCAGGAACTCTGGATGGTGCCTAAAGCTAAAGCACAAGGTGCATTCATTTGGACAACAGCAACAGTCTGAGGTGCGGGCCAGAACCAAGAGGCAGACAACATAGGGAGGGCGTTTCCCCCCTCTGCCCACCATTTTAAAACCTAACTTTTGCAAGTGACGCACTAAGGACTTGGTCTGTTTGTTTGTAGCTCCCTGATGAGCCGCAAGATGGCGAAACCGGTCGGAGTGTTCCAAGAAGGAACGATGGATGGTACTTAAGGCTGGAGGACGGGACACATTCAGTAGTAGCCAAGCAGGAACTCTGGATGGTGCCTAAAGCTAAAGCACAAGGTGCATTCATTTGGACAACAGCAACAGTCTGAGGTGCGGGCCAGAACCAAGAGGCAGACAACATAGGGAGGGCGTTTCCCCCCTCTGCCCACCATTTTAAAACCTAACTTTTGCAAGTGACGCACTAAGGACTTGGTCTGTTTGTTTGTAGCTCCCTGATGAGCCGCAAGATGGCGAAACCGGTCGGAGTGTTCCAAGAAGGAACGATGGATGGTACTTAAGGCTGGAGGACGGGACACATTCAGTAGTAGCCAAGCAGGAACTCTGGATGGTGCCTAAAGCTAAAGCACAAGGTGCATTCATTTGGACAACAGCAACAGTCTGAGGTGCGGGCCAGAACCAAGAGGCAGACAACATAGGGAGGGCGTTTCCCCCCTCTGCCCACCATTTTAAAACCTAACTTTTGCAAGTGACGCACTAAGGACTTGGTCTGTTTGTTTGTAGCTCCCTGATGAGCCGCAAGATGGCGAAACCGGTCGGAGTGTTCCAAGAAGGAACGATGGATGGTACTTAAGGCTGGAGGACGGGACACATTCAGTAGTAGCCAAGCAGGAACTCTGGATGGTGCCTAAAGCTAAAGCACAAGGTGCATTCATTTGGACAACAGCAACAGTCTGAGGTGCGGGCCAGAACCAAGAGGCAGACAACATAGGGAGGGCGTTTCCCCCCTCTGCCCACCATTTTAAAACCTAACTTTTGCAAGTGACGCACTAAGGACTTGGTCTGTTTGTTTGTAGCTCCCTGATGAGCCGCAAGATGGCGAAACCGGTCGGAGTGTTCCAAGAAGGAACGATGGATGGTACTTAAGGCTGGAGGACGGGACACATTCAGTAGTAGCCAAGCAGGAACTCTGGATGGTGCCTAAAGCTAAAGCACAAGGTGCATTCATTTGGACAACAGCAACAGTCTGAGGTGCGGGCCAGAACCAAGAGGCAGACAACATAGGGAGGGCGTTTCCCCCCTCTGCCCACCATTTTAAAACCTAACTTTTGCAAGTGACGCACTAAGGACTTGGTCTGTTTGTTTGTAGCTCCCTGATGAGCCGCAAGATGGCGAAACCGGTCGGAGTGTTCCAAGAAGGAACGATGGATGGTACTTAAGGCTGGAGGACGGGACACATTCAGTAGTAGCCAAGCAGGAACTCTGGATGGTGCCTAAAGCTAAAGCACAAGGTGCATTCATTTGGACAACAGCAACAGTCTGAGGTGCGGGCCAGAACCAAGAGGCAGACAACATAGGGAGGGCGTTTCCCCCCTCTGCCCACCATTTTAAAACCTAACTTTTGCAAGTGACGCACTAAGGACTTGGTCTGTTTGTTTGTAGCTCCCTGATGAGCCGCAAGATGGCGAAACCGGTCGGAGTGTTCCAAGAAGGAACGATGGATGGTACTTAAGGCTGGAGGACGGGACACATTCAGTAGTAGCCAAGCAGGAACTCTGGATGGTGCCTAAAGCTAAAGCACAAGGTGCATTCATTTGGACAACAGCAACAGTCTGAGGTGCGGGCCAGAACCAAGAGGCAGACAACATAGGGAGGGCGTTTCCCCCCTCTGCCCACCATTTTAAAACCTAACTTTTGCAAGTGACGCACTAAGGACTTGGTCTGTTTGTTTGTAGCTCCCTGATGAGCCGCAAGATGGCGAAACCGGTCGGAGTGTTCCAAGAAGGAACGATGGATGGTACTTAAGGCTGGAGGACGGGACACATTCAGTAGTAGCCAAGCAGGAACTCTGGATGGTGCCTAAAGCTAAAGCACAAGGTGCATTCATTTGGACAACAGCAACAGTCTGAGGTGCGGGCCAGAACCAAGAGGCAGACAACATAGGGAGGGCGTTTCCCCCCTCTGCCCACCATTTTAAAACCTAACTTTTGCAAGTGACGCACTAAGGACTTGGTCTGTTTGTTTGTAGCTCCCTGATGAGCCGCAAGATGGCGAAACCGGTCGGAGTGTTCCAAGAAGGAACGATGGATGGTACTTAAGGCTGGAGGACGGGACACATTCAGTAGTAGCCAAGCAGGAACTCTGGATGGTGCCTAAAGCTAAAGCACAAGGTGCATTCATTTGGACAACAGCAACAGTCTGAGGTGCGGGCCAGAACCAAGAGGCAGACAACATAGGGAGGGCGTTTCCCCCCTCTGCCCACCATTTTAAAACCTAACTTTTGCAAGTGACGCACTAAGGACTTGGTCTGTTTGTTTGTAGCTCCCTGATGAGCCGCAAGATGGCGAAACCGGTCGGAGTGTTCCAAGAAGGAACGATGGATGGTACTTAAGGCTGGAGGACGGGACACATTCAGTAGTAGCCAAGCAGGAACTCTGGATGGTGCCTAAAGCTAAAGCACAAGGTGCATTCATTTGGACAACAGCAACAGTCTGAGGTGCGGGCCAGAACCAAGAGGCAGACAACATAGGGAGGGCGTTTCCCCCCTCTGCCCACCATTTTAAAACCTAACTTTTGCAAGTGACGCACTAAGGACTTGGTCTGTTTGTTTGTAGCTCCCTGATGAGCCGCAAGATGGCGAAACCGGTCGGAGTGTTCCAAGAAGGAACGATGGATGGTACTTAAGGCTGGAGGACGGGACACATTCAGTAGTAGCCAAGCAGGAACTCTGGATGGTGCCTAAAGCTAAAGCACAAGGTGCATTCATTTGGACAACAGCAACAGTCTGAGGTGCGGGCCAGAACCAAGAGGCAGACAACATAGGGAGGGCGTTTCCCCCCTCTGCCCACCATTTTAAAACCTAACTTTTGCAAGTGACGCACTAAGGACTTGGTCTGTTTGTTTGTAGCTCCCTGATGAGCCGCAAGATGGCGAAACCGGTCGGAGTGTTCCAAGAAGGAACGATGGATGGTACTTAAGGCTGGAGGACGGGACACATTCAGTAGTAGCCAAGCAGGAACTCTGGATGGTGCCTAAAGCTAAAGCACAAGGTGCATTCATTTGGACAACAGCAACAGTCTGAGGTGCGGGCCAGAACCAAGAGGCAGACAACATAGGGAGGGCGTTTCCCCCCTCTGCCCACCATTTTAAAACCTAACCCTAACCCTAACCCTAACCCTAACCCTAACCCTAACCCTAACCCTAACCCTAACCCTAACCCTAACCCTAACCTAACCCTAATGCAGCGTAACCCTAACCCTAACCCTAACCCTAACCCTAACCCTAACCTAACCCTAATGCAGCGTAACCCTAACCCTAACCCTAACCCTAACCCTAACCCTAATGCAGCGTCACTAACCCTAACCCTAACCCTAACCCTAACCCTAACCCTAACCCTAACCCACCATTTTAAAACCTAACCCTAACCCTAACCCACCATTTTAAAACCTAACCCTAACCCTAACCCTAACCCTAACCCTAACCCTAACCCTAATGCAGCGTAACCCTAACCCTAACCCTAACCCTAACCCTAACCCTAACCCTAACCCTAACCCTAATGCAGCCTAACCCTAACCCTAACCCTAACCCTAACCCTAACCCTAATGCAGCATTCAGTAGTAGCCAAGCAGGAACTCTGGATGGTGCCTAAAGCTAAAGCACAAGGTGCATTCATTTGGACAACAGCAACAGTCTGAGGTGCGGGCCAGAACCAAGAGGCAGACAACATAGGGAGGGCGTTTCCCCCCTCTGCCCACCATTTTAAAACCTAACCTTTGCAAGTGACGCACTAAGGACTTGGTCTGTTTGTTTATAGCTCCCTGATGAGCCGCAAGATGGCGAAACCGGTCGGAGTGTTCCAAGAAGGAACGATGGATGGTACTTAAGGCTGGAGGACGAGACACATTCAGTAGTAGCCAAGCAGGAACTCTGGATGGTGCCTAAAGCTAAAGCACAAGGTGCATTCATTTGGACAACAGCAACAGTCTGAGGTGCGGGCCAGAACCAAGAGGCAGACAACATAGGGAGGGCGTTTCCCCCCTCTGCCCACCATTTTAAAACCTAACGTTTGCAAGTGACGCACTAAGGACTTGGTCTGTTTGTTTATAGCTCCCTGATGAGCCGCAAGATGGCGAAACCGGTCGGAGTGTTCCAAGAAGGAACGATGGATGGTACTTAAGGCTGCAGGACGGGACACATTCAGTAGTAGCCAAGCAGGAACTCTGGATGGTGCCTAAAGCTAAAGCACAAGGTGCATTCATTTGGACAACAGCAACAGTCTGAGGTGCGGGCCAGAACCAAGAGGCAGACAACATAGGGAGGGCGTTTCCCCCCTCTGCCCACCATTTTAAAACCTAACCTTTGCAAGTGACGCACTAAGGACTTGGTCTGTTTGTTTATAGCTCCCTGATGAGCCGCAAGATGGCGAAACCGGTCGGAGTGTTCCAAGAAGGAACGATGGATGGTACTTAAGGCTGCAGGACGGGACACATTCAGTAGTAGCCAAGCAGGAACTCTGGATGGTGCCTAAAGCTAAAGCACAAGGTGCATTCATTTGGACAACAGCAACAGTCTGAGGTGCGGGCCAGAACCAAGAGGCAGACAACATAGGGAGGGCGTTTCCCCCCTCTGCCCACCATTTTAAAACCTAACCTTTGCAAGTGACGCACTAAGGACTTGGTCTGTTTGTTTATAGCTCCCTGATGAGCCGCAAGATGGCGAAACCGGTCGGAGTGTTCCAAGAAGGAACGATGGATGGTGCTTAAGGCTGCAGGACGGGACACATTCAGTAGTAGCCAAGCAGGAACTCTGGATGGTGCCTAAAGCTAAAGCACAAGGTGCATTCATTTGGACAACAGCAACAGTCTGAGGTGCGGGCCAGAACCAAGAGGCAGACAACATAGGGAGGGCGTTTCCCCCCTCTGCCCACCATTTTAAAACCTAACCTTTGCAAGTGACGCACTAAGGACTTGGTCTGTTTGTTTATAGCTCCCTGATGAGCCGCAAGATGGCGAAACCGGTCGGAGTGTTCCAAGAAGGAACGATGGATGGTACTTAAGGCTGCAGGACGGGACACATTCAGTAGTAGCCAAGCAGGAACTCTGGATGGTGCCTAAAGCTAAAGCACAAGGTGCATTCATTTGGACAACAGCAACAGTCTGAGGTGCGGGCCAGAACCAAGAGGCAGACAACATAGGGAGGGCGTTTCCCCCCTCTGCCCACCATTTTAAAACCTAACCTTTGCAAGTGACGCACTAAGGACTTGGTCTGTTTGTTTATAGCTCCCTGATGAGCCGCAAGATGGCGAAACCGGTCGGAGTGTTCCAAGAAGGAACGATGGATGGTACTTAAGGCTGCAGGACGGGACACATTCAGTAGTAGCCAAGCAGGAACTCTGGATGGTGCCTAAAGCTAAAGCACAAGGTGCATTCATTTGGACAACAGCAACAGTCTGAGGTGCGGGCCAGAACCAAGAGGCAGACAACATAGGGAGGGCGTTTCCCCCCTCTGCCCACCATTTTAAAACCTAACCTTTGCAAGTGACGCACTAAGGACTTGGTCTGTTTGTTTATAGCTCCCTGATGAGCCGCAAGATGGCGAAACCGGTCGGAGTGTTCCAAGAAGGAACGATGGATGGTACTTAAGGCTGCAGGACGGGACACATTCAGTAGTAGCCAAGCAGGAACTCTGGATGGTGCCTAAAGCTAAAGCACAAGGTGCATTCATTTGGACAACAGCAACAGTCTGAGGTGCGGGCCAGAACCAAGAGGCAGACAACATAGGGAGGGCGTTTCCCCCCTCTGCCCACCATTTTAAAACCTAACGTTTGCAAGTGACGCACTAAGGACTTGGTCTGTTTGTTTATAGCTCCCTGATGAGCCGCAAGATGGCGAAACCGGTCGGAGTGTTCCAAGAAGGAACGATGGATGGTACTTAAGGCTGCAGGACGGGACACATTCAGTAGTAGCCAAGCAGGAACTCTGGATGGTGCCTAAAGCTAAAGCACAAGGTGCATTCATTTGGACAACAGCAACAGTCTGAGGTGCGGGCCAGAACCAAGAGGCAGACAACATAGGGAGGGCGTTTCCCCCCTCTGCCCACCATTTTAAAACCTAACCTTTGCAAGTGACGCACTAAGGACTTGGTCTGTTTGTTTATAGCTCCCTGATGAGCCGCAAGATGGCGAAACCGGTCGGAGTGTTCCAAGAAGGAACGATGGATGGTACTTAAGGCTGCAGGACGGGACACATTCAGTAGTAGCCAAGCAGGAACTCTGGATGGTGCCTAAAGCTAAAGCACAAGGTGCATTCATTTGGACAACAGCAACAGTCTGAGGTGCGGGCCAGAACCAAGAGGCAGACAACATAGGGAGGGCGTTTCCCCCCTCTGCCCACCATTTTAAAACCTAACCTTTGCAAGTGACGCACTAAGGACTTGGTCTGTTTGTTTATAGCTCCCTGATGAGCCGCAAGATGGCGAAACCGGTCGGAGTGTTCCAAGAAGGAACGATGCATGGTACTTAAGGCTGCAGGACGGGACACATTCAGTAGTAGCCAAGCAGGAACTCTGGATGGTGCCTAAAGCTAAAGCACAAGGTGCATTCATTTGGACAACAGCAACAGTCTGAGGTGCGGGCCAGAACCAAGAGGCAGACAACATAGGGAGGGCGTTTCCCCCCTCTGCCCACCATTTTAAAACCTAACCCTAACCCTAACCCTAACCCTAACCCTAACCCTAACCCTAACCCTAACCCTAACCCTAACCCTAACCCTAACCCTAACCCTAACCCTGCAAACCTAATCTCCCACCCCACCCCTAAAATCTAAGCCAAACACACCCCACCCTACTCCTAAACCCTGACCCTCACTTAACCCTACCCCTAATGCAACCCTAACCCATAACTCCAACCCCCCAGCCCTGAATCTAATCACAACTCTCCAAATGCACCCCACTCTACCCCTAAAGCCTAACCGTAACTCTATTACAGCAAACCTAATCTCCCACCCCACCCCTAAAATCTAAGCCTAACACACCCCACCCTACTCCTAAACCCTGACCCTCACTTAACCCTACCCCTAATGCAACCCTAACCCATAACTCCAACCCCCCAGCCCTGAATCTAATCCCCTACCCTGATGCACCCTACCCTACCCCTAAACACCTAACCCTAACCCTGATGCACCCTACCCTACCCCTAAACACCTAACCCTAACCCTGATGCACCCAACCCTACCCCTAAAACATAACCCTAACCCCACCCCACCCCTAAACACCTAACCCTAACCCTGATGCACCCCAACCTAACCCCAATATAGCCCTGAACCTAACTGCGACCCTGACCCTCACCTAACCCCAACACTAACCCCAGTGCAGCAACCCTAACCCTAACCTGAACCCCCCAACCTCAATACAACATAACCCTAACACTACGTAAAATAAAGGGTAGAGTTCCAACACCAATAATAATAACTAAATACGACATAGAGGCCATAAATTGGCAAAACCCAGGAACTGATTATAACCCCAGAGGGGGATCAAAGGATTACGGATCAAGAAATTACTAAGAAGCGATCGGCAAGAAAAAGAAGCCAGGTGGTAAGGTAAAGCGTGGGCCAACCAAAAGTGGCAGGTATAAGTGACAAGAAGCTCAAGGGATGAGTGAGAATACGAACACAAGAGGGTGTAACTACCCTCCTGCCCACACCATACACCCTAACCCTAACCCTAACCCTAACCCTAACCCTAACCCTAACCCTAACCCTAACCCTAACCCCCTCTGCCCACCATTTTAAAACCTAACTTTTGCAAGTGACGCACGAAGGACTTGGTCTGTTTGTTTGTAGCTCCCTGATGAGCCGCAAGATGGCGAAACCGGTCGGAGTGTTCCAAGAAGGAACGATGGATGGTACTTCAGGCTGGAGGACGGGACACATTCAGTAGTAGCCAAGCAGGAACGCTGGATGGTGCCTAAAGCTAAAGCACAAGGTGCATTCATTTGGACAACAGCAACAGTCTGAGGTGCGGGCCAGAACCAAGAGGCAGACAACATAGGGAGGGCGTTTCCCCCCTCTGCCCACCATTTTAAAACCTAACTTTTGCAAGTGACGCACGAAGGACTTGGTCTGTTTGTTTGTAGCTCCCTGATGAGCCGCAAGATGGCGAAACCGGTCGGAGTGTTCCAAGAAGGAACGATGGATGGTACTTCAGGCTGGAGGACGGGACACATTCAGTAGTAGCCAAGCAGGAACGCTGGATGGTGCCTAAAGCTAAAGCACAAGGTGCATTCATTTGGACAACAGCAACAGTCTGAGGTGCGGGCCAGAACCAAGAGGCAGACAACATAGGGAGGGCGTTTCCCCCCTCTGCCCACCATTTTAAAACCTAACTTTTGCAAGTGACGCACTAAGGACTTGGTCTGTTTGTTTATAGCTCCCTGATGAGCCGCAAGATGGCGAAACCGGTCGGAGTGTTCCAAGAAGGAACGATGGATGGTACTTAAGGCTGCAGGACGGGACACATTCAGTAGTAGCCAAGCAGGAACTCTGGATGGTGCCTAAAGCTAAAGCACAAGGTGCATTCATTTGGACAACAGCAACAGTCTGAGGTGCGGGCCAGAACCAAGAGGCAGACAACATAGGGAGGGCGTTTCCCCCCTCTGCCCACCATTTTAAAACCTAACCTTTGCAAGTGACGCACTAAGGACTTGGTCTGTTTGTTTATAGCTCCCTGATGAGCCGCAAGATGGCGAAACCGGTCGGAGTGTTCCAAGAAGGAACGATGGATGGTACTTAAGGCTGCAGGACGGGACACATTCAGTAGTAGCCAAGCAGGAACTCTGGATGGTGCCTAAAGCTAAAGCACAAGGTGCATTCATTTGGACAACAGCAACAGTCTGAGGTGCGGGCCAGAACCAAGAGGCAGACAACATAGGGAGGGCGTTTCCCCCCTCTGCCCACCATTTTAAAACCTAACCTTTGCAAGTGACGCACTAAGGACTTGGTCTGTTTGTTTATAGCTCCCTGATGAGCCGCAAGATGGCGAAACCGGTCGGAGTGTTCCAAGAAGGAACGATGGATGGTACTTAAGGCTGCAGGACGGGACACATTCAGTAGTAGCCAAGCAGGAACTCTGGATGGTGCCTAAAGCTAAAGCACAAGGTGCATTCATTTGGACAACAGCAACAGTCTGAGGTGCGGGCCAGAACCAAGAGGCAGACAACATAGGGAGGGCGTTTCCCCCCTCTGCCCACCATTTTAAAACCTAACCTTTGCAAGTGACGCACTAAGGACTTGGTCTGTTTGTTTATAGCTCCCTGATGAGCCGCAAGATGGCGAAACCGGTCGGAGTGTTCCAAGAAGGAACGATGGATGGTACTTAAGGCTGCAGGACGGGACACATTCAGTAGTAGCCAAGCAGGAACTCTGGATGGTGCCTAAAGCTAAAGCACAAGGTGCATTCATTTGGACAACAGCAACAGTCTGAGGTGCGGGCCAGAACCAAGAGGCAGACAACATAGGGAGGGCGTTTCCCCCCTCTGCCCACCATTTTAAAACCTAACCCTAACCCTAACCCTAACCCTAACCCTAACCCTAACCCTAACCCTAACCCTAACCCTAACCCTAACCCTAACCCTAACGCCTAACCGTAACTCTAATACAGCAAACCTAATCTCCCACCCCACCCCTAAAATCTAAGCCTAACACACCCCACCCTACTCCTAAACCCTGACCCTCACTTAACCCTACCCCTAATGCAACCCTAACCCATAACTCCAACCCCCCAGCCCTGAATCTAATCACAACTCTCCAAATGCACCCCACTCTACCCCTAAAGCCTAACCGTAACTCTATTACAGCAAACCTAATCTCCCACCCCACCCCTAAAATCTAAGCCTAACACACCCCACCCTACTCCTAAACCCTGACCCTCACTTAACCCTACCCCTAATGCAACCCTAACCCATAACTCCAACCCCCCAGCCCTGAATCTAATCCCCTACCCTGATGCACCCTACCCTACCCCTAAACACCTAACCCTAACCCTGATGCACCCTACCCTACCCCTAAACACCTAACCCTAACCCTGATGCACCCAACCCTACCCCTAAAACATAACCCTAACCCCACCCCACACCTAAACACCTAACCCTAACCCTGATGCACCCCAACCTAACCCCAATATAGCCCTGAACCTAACTGCGACCCTGACCCTCACCTAACCCCAACACTAACCCCAGTGCAGCAACCCTAACCCTAACCTGAACCCCCCAACCTCAATACAACATAACCCTAACACTACGTAAAATAAAGGGTAGAGTTCCAACACCAATAATAATAACTAAATACGACATAGAGGCCATAAATTGGCAAAACCCAGGAACTGATTATAACCCCAGAGGGGGATCAAAGGATTACGGATCAAGAAATTACTAAGAAGCGATCGGCAAGAAAAAGAAGCCAGGTGGTAAGGTAAAGCGTGGGCCAACCAAAAGTGGCAGGTATAAGTGACAAGAAGCTCAAGGGATGAGTGAGAATACGAACACAAGAGGGTGTAACTACCCTCCTGCCCACACCATACACCCTAACCCTAACCCTAACCCTAACCCTAACCCTAACCCCCTCTGCCCACCATTTTAAAACCTAACTTTTGCAAGTGACGCACGAAGGACTTGGTCTGTTTGTTTGTAGCTCCCTGATGAGCCGCAAGATGGCGAAACCGGTCGGAGTGTTCCAAGAAGGAACGATGGATGGTACTTCAGGCTGGAGGACGGGACACATTCAGTAGTAGCCAAGCAGGAACGCTGGATGGTGCCTAAAGCTAAAGCACAAGGTGCATTCATTTGGACAACAGCAACAGTCTGAGGTGCGGGCCAGAACCAAGAGGCAGACAACATAGGGAGGGCGTTTCCCCCCTCTGCCCACCATTTTAAAACCTAACTTTTGCAAGTGACGCACGAAGGACTTGGTCTGTTTGTTTGTAGCTCCCTGATGAGCCGCAAGATGGCGAAACCGGTCGGAGTGTTCCAAGAAGGAACGATGGATGGTACTTCAGGCTGGAGGACGGGACACATTCAGTAGTAGCCAAGCAGGAACGCTGGATGGTGCCTAAAGCTAAAGCACAAGGTGCATTCATTTGGACAACAGCAACAGTCTGAGGTGCGGGCCAGAACCAAGAGGCAGACAACATAGGGAGGGCGTTTCCCCCCTCTGCCCACCATTTTAAAACCTAACTTTTGCAAGTGACGCACGAAGGACTTGGTCTGTTTGTTTGTAGCTCCCTGATGAGCCGCAAGATGGCGAAACCGGTCGGAGTGTTCCAAGAAGGAACGATGGATGGTACTTCAGGCTGGAGGACGGGACACATTCAGTAGTAGCCAAGCAGGAACGCTGGATGGTGCCTAAAGCTAAAGCACAAGGTGCATTCATTTGGACAACAGCAACAGTCTGAGGTGCGGGCCAGAACCAAGAGGCAGACAACATAGGGAGGGCGTTTCCCCCCTCTGCCCACCATTTTAAAACCTAACTTTTGCAAGTGACGCACGAAGGACTTGGTCTGTTTGTTTGTAGCTCCCTGATGAGCCGCAAGATGGCGAAACCGGTCGGAGTGTTCCAAGAAGGAACGATGGATGGTACTTCAGGCTGGAGGACGGGACACATTCAGTAGTAGCCAAGCAGGAACGCTGGATGGTGCCTAAAGCTAAAGCACAAGGTGCATTCATTTGGACAACAGCAACAGTCTGAGGTGCGGGCCAGAACCAAGAGGCAGACAACATAGGGAGGGCGTTTCCCCCCTCTGCCCACCATTTTAAAACCTAACTTTTGCAAGTGACGCACGAAGGACTTGGTCTGTTTGTTTGTAGCTCCCTGATGAGCCGCAAGATGGCGAAACCGGTCGGAGTGTTCCAAGAAGGAACGATGGATGGTACTTCAGGCTGGAGGACGGGACACATTCAGTAGTAGCCAAGCAGGAACGCTGGATGGTGCCTAAAGCTAAAGCACAAGGTGCATTCATTTGGACAACAGCAACAGTCTGAGGTGCGGGCCAGAACCAAGAGGCAGACAACATAGGGAGGGCGTTTCCCCCCTCTGCCCACCATTTTAAAACCTAACTTTTGCAAGTGACGCACGAAGGACTTGGTCTGTTTGTTTGTAGCTCCCTGATGAGCCGCAAGATGGCGAAACCGGTCGGAGTGTTCCAAGAAGGAACGATGGATGGTACTTCAGGCTGGAGGACGGGACACATTCAGTAGTAGCCAAGCAGGAACGCTGGATGGTGCCTAAAGCTAAAGCACAAGGTGCATTCATTTGGACAACAGCAACAGTCTGAGGTGCGGGCCAGAACCAAGAGGCAGACAACATAGGGAGGGCGTTTCCCCCCTCTGCCCACCATTTTAAAACCTAACTTTTGCAAGTGACGCACGAAGGACTTGGTCTGTTTGTTTGTAGCTCCCTGATGAGCCGCAAGATGGCGAAACCGGTCGGAGTGTTCCAAGAAGGAACGATGGATGGTACTTCAGGCTGGAGGACGGGACACATTCAGTAGTAGCCAAGCAGGAACGCTGGATGGTGCCTAAAGCTAAAGCACAAGGTGCATTCATTTGGACAACAGCAACAGTCTGAGGTGCGGGCCAGAACCAAGAGGCAGACAACATAGGGAGGGCGTTTCCCCCCTCTGCCCACCATTTTAAAACCTAACTTTTGCAAGTGACGCACGAAGGACTTGGTCTGTTTGTTTGTAGCTCCCTGATGAGCCGCAAGATGGCGAAACCGGTCGGAGTGTTCCAAGAAGGAACGATGGATGGTACTTCAGGCTGGAGGACGGGACACATTCAGTAGTAGCCAAGCAGGAACGCTGGATGGTGCCTAAAGCTAAAGCACAAGGTGCATTCATTTGGACAACAGCAACAGTCTGAGGTGCGGGCCAGAACCAAGAGGCAGACAACATAGGGAGGGCGTTTCCCCCCTCTGCCCACCATTTTAAAGCCTAACCTTTGCAAGTGACGCACTAAGGACTTGGTCTGTTTGTTTGTAGCTCCCTGATGAGCCGCAAGATGGCGAAACCGGTCGGAGTGTTCCAAGAAGGAACGATGGATGGTACTTAAGGCTGGAGGACGGGACACATTCAGTAGTAGCCAAGCAGGAACTCTGGATGGTGCCTAAAGCTAAAGCACAAGGTGCATTCATTTGGACAACAGCAACAGTCTGAGGTGCGGGCCAGAACCAAGAGGCAGACAACATAGGGAGGGCGTTTCCCCCCTCTGCCCACCATTTTAAAGCCTAACCTTTGCAAGTGACGCACTGAGGACTTGGTCTGTTTGTTTGTAGCTCCCTGATGAGCCGCAAGATGGCGAAACCGGTCGGAGTGTTCCAAGAAGGAACGATGGATGGTACTTAAGGCTGGAGGACGGGACACATTCAGTAGTAGCCAAGCAGGAACTCTGGATGGTGCCTAAAGCTAAAGCACAAGGTGCATTCATTTGGACAACAGCAACAGTCTGAGGTGCGGGCCAGAACCAAGAGGCAGACAACATAGGGAGGGCGTTTCCCCCCTCTGCCCACCATTTTAAAGCCTAACCTTTGCAAGTGACGCACTAAGGACTTGGTCTGTTTGTTTGTAGCTCCCTGATGAGCCGCAAGATGGCGAAACCGGTCGGAGTGTTCCAAGAAGGAACGATGGATGGTACTTAAGGCTGGAGGACGGGACACATTCAGTAGTAGCCAAGCAGGAACTCTGGATGGTGCCTAAAGCTAAAGCACAAGGTGCATTCATTTGGACAACAGCAACAGTCTGAGGTGCGGGCCAGAACCAAGAGGCAGACAACATAGGGAGGGCGTTTCCCCCCTCTGCCCACCATTTTAAAGCCTAACCTTTGCAAGTGACGCACTAAGGACTTGGTCTGTTTGTTTGTAGCTCCCTGATGAGCCGCAAGATGGCGAAACCGGTCGGAGTGTTCCAAGAAGGAACGATGGATGGTACTTAAGGCTGGAGGACGGGACACATTCAGTAGTAGCCAAGCAGGAACTCTGGATGGTGCCTAAAGCTAAAGCACAAGGTGCATTCATTTGGACAACAGCAACAGTCTGAGGTGCGGGCCAGAACCAAGAGGCAGACAACATAGGGAGGGCGTTTCCCCCCTCTGCCCACCATTTTAAAGCCTAACCTTTGCAAGTGACGCACTAAGGACTTGGTCTGTTTGTTTGTAGCTCCCTGATGAGCCGCAAGATGGCGAAACCGGTCGGAGTGTTCCAAGAAGGAACGATGGATGGTACTTAAGGCTGGAGGACGGGACACATTCAGTAGTAGCCAAGCAGGAACTCTGGATGGTGCCTAAAGCTAAAGCACAAGGTGCATTCATTTGGACAACAGCAACAGTCTGAGGTGCGGGCCAGAACCAAGAGGCAGACAACATAGGGAGGGCGTTTCCCCCCTCTGCCCACCATTTTAAAGCCTAACCTTTGCAAGTGACGCACTAAGGACTTGGTCTGTTTGTTTGTAGCTCCCTGATGAGCCGCAAGATGGCGAAACCGGTCGGAGTGTTCCAAGAAGGAACGATGGATGGTACTTAAGGCTGGAGGACGGGACACATTCAGTAGTAGCCAAGCAGGAACTCTGGATGGTGCCTAAAGCTAAAGCACAAGGTGCATTCATTTGGACAACAGCAACAGTCTGAGGTGCGGGCCAGAACCAAGAGGCAGACAACATAGGGAGGGCGTTTCCCCCCTCTGCCCACCATTTTAAAGCCTAACCTTTGCAAGTGACGCACTAAGGACTTGGTCTGTTTGTTTGTAGCTCCCTGATGAGCCGCAAGATGGCGAAACCGGTCGGAGTGTTCCAAGAAGGAACGATGGATGGTACTTAAGGCTGGAGGACGGGACACATTCAGTAGTAGCCAAGCAGGAACTCTGGATGGTGCCTAAAGCTAAAGCACAAGGTGCATTCATTTGGACAACAGCAACAGTCTGAGGTGCGGGCCAGAACCAAGAGGCAGACAACATAGGGAGGGCGTTTCCCCCCTCTGCCCACCATTTTAAAGCCTAACCTTTGCAAGTGACGCACTAAGGACTTGGTCTGTTTGTTTGTAGCTCCCTGATGAGCCGCAAGATGGCGAAACCGGTCGGAGTGTTCCAAGAAGGAACGATGGATGGTACTTAAGGCTGGAGGACGGGACACATTCAGTAGTAGCCAAGCAGGAACTCTGGATGGTGCCTAAAGCTAAAGCACAAGGTGCATTCATTTGGACAACAGCAACAGTCTGAGGTGCGGGCCAGAACCAAGAGGCAGACAACATAGGGAGGGCGTTTCCCCCCTCTGCCCACCATTTTAAAGCCTAACCTTTGCAAGTGACGCACTAAGGACTTGGTCTGTTTGTTTGTAGCTCCCTGATGAGCCGCAAGATGGCGAAACCGGTCGGAGTGTTCCAAGAAGGAACGATGGATGGTACTTAAGGCTGGAGGACGGGACACATTCAGTAGTAGCCAAGCAGGAACTCTGGATGGTGCCTAAAGCTAAAGCACAAGGTGCATTCATTTGGACAACAGCAACAGTCTGAGGTGCGGGCCAGAACCAAGAGGCAGACAACATAGGGAGGGCGTTTCCCCCCTCTGCCCACCATTTTAAAGCCTAACCTTTGCAAGTGACGCACTAAGGACTTGGTCTGTTTGTTTGTAGCTCCCTGATGAGCCGCAAGATGGCGAAACCGGTCGGAGTGTTCCAAGAAGGAACGATGGATGGTACTTAAGGCTGGAGGACGGGACACATTCAGTAGTAGCCAAGCAGGAACTCTGGATGGTGCCTAAAGCTAAAGCACAAGGTGCATTCATTTGGACAACAGCAACAGTCTGAGGTGCGGGCCAGAACCAAGAGGCAGACAACATAGGGAGGGCGTTTCCCCCCTCTGCCCACCATTTTAAAGCCTAACCTTTGCAAGTGACGCACTAAGGACTTGGTCTGTTTGTTTGTAGCTCCCTGATGAGCCGCAAGATGGCGAAACCGGTCGGAGTGTTCCAAGAAGGAACGATGGATGGTACTTAAGGCTGGAGGACGGGACACATTCAGTAGTAGCCAAGCAGGAACTCTGGATGGTGCCTAAAGCTAAAGCACAAGGTGCATTCATTTGGACAACAGCAACAGTCTGAGGTGCGGGCCAGAACCAAGAGGCAGACAACATAGGGAGGGCGTTTCCCCCCTCTGCCCACCATTTTAAAGCCTAACCTTTGCAAGTGACGCACTAAGGACTTGGTCTGTTTGTTTGTAGCTCCCTGATGAGCCGCAAGATGGCGAAACCGGTCGGAGTGTTCCAAGAAGGAACGATGGATGGTACTTAAGGCTGGAGGACGGGACACATTCAGTAGTAGCCAAGCAGGAACTCTGGATGGTGCCTAAAGCTAAAGCACAAGGTGCATTCATTTGGACAACAGCAACAGTCTGAGGTGCGGGCCAGAACCAAGAGGCAGACAACATAGGGAGGGCGTTTCCCCCCTCTGCCCACCATTTTAAAGCCTAACCTTTGCAAGTGACGCACTAAGGACTTGGTCTGTTTGTTTGTAGCTCCCTGATGAGCCGCAAGATGGCGAAACCGGTCGGAGTGTTCCAAGAAGGAACGATGGATGGTACTTAAGGCTGGAGGACGGGACACATTCAGTAGTAGCCAAGCAGGAACTCTGGATGGTGCCTAAAGCTAAAGCACAAGGTGCATTCATTTGGACAACAGCAACAGTCTGAGGTGCGGGCCAGAACCAAGAGGCAGACAACATAGGGAGGGCGTTTCCCCCCTCTGCCCACCATTTTAAAGCCTAACCTTTGCAAGTGACGCACTAAGGACTTGGTCTGTTTGTTTGTAGCTCCCTGATGAGCCGCAAGATGGCGAAACCGGTCGGAGTGTTCCAAGAAGGAACGATGGATGGTACTTAAGGCTGGAGGACGGGACACATTCAGTAGTAGCCAAGCAGGAACTCTGGATGGTGCCTAAAGCTAAAGCACAAGGTGCATTCATTTGGACAACAGCAACAGTCTGAGGTGCGGGCCAGAACCAAGAGGCAGACAACATAGGGAGGGCGTTTCCCCCCTCTGCCCACCATTTTAAAGCCTAACCTTTGCAAGTGACGCACTAAGGACTTGGTCTGTTTGTTTGTAGCTCCCTGATGAGCCGCAAGATGGCGAAACCGGTCGGAGTGTTCCAAGAAGGAACGATGGATGGTACTTAAGGCTGGAGGACGGGACACATTCAGTAGTAGCCAAGCAGGAACTCTGGATGGTGCCTAAAGCTAAAGCACAAGGTGCATTCATTTGGACAACAGCAACAGTCTGAGGTGCGGGCCAGAACCAAGAGGCAGACAACATAGGGAGGGCGTTTCCCCCCTCTGCCCACCATTTTAAAGCCTAACCTTTGCAAGTGACGCACTAAGGACTTGGTCTGTTTGTTTGTAGCTCCCTGATGAGCCGCAAGATGGCGAAACCGGTCGGAGTGTTCCAAGAAGGAACGATGGATGGTACTTAAGGCTGGAGGACGGGACACATTCAGTAGTAGCCAAGCAGGAACTCTGGATGGTGCCTAAAGCTAAAGCACAAGGTGCATTCATTTGGACAACAGCAACAGTCTGAGGTGCGGGCCAGAACCAAGAGGCAGACAACATAGGGAGGGCGTTTCCCCCCTCTGCCCACCATTTTAAAGCCTAACCTTTGCAAGTGACGCACTAAGGACTTGGTCTGTTTGTTTGTAGCTCCCTGATGAGCCGCAAGATGGCGAAACCGGTCGGAGTGTTCCAAGAAGGAACGATGGATGGTACTTAAGGCTGGAGGACGGGACACATTCAGTAGTAGCCAAGCAGGAACTCTGGATGGTGCCTAAAGCTAAAGCACAAGGTGCATTCATTTGGACAACAGCAACAGTCTGAGGTGCGGGCCAGAACCAAGAGGCAGACAACATAGGGAGGGCGTTTCCCCCCTCTGCCCACCATTTTAAAGCCTAACCTTTGCAAGTGACGCACTAAGGACTTGGTCTGTTTGTTTGTAGCTCCCTGATGAGCCGCAAGATGGCGAAACCGGTCGGAGTGTTCCAAGAAGGAACGATGGATGGTACTTAAGGCTGGAGGACGGGACACATTCAGTAGTAGCCAAGCAGGAACTCTGGATGGTGCCTAAAGCTAAAGCACAAGGTGCATTCATTTGGACAACAGCAACAGTCTGAGGTGCGGGCCAGAACCAAGAGGCAGACAACATAGGGAGGGCGTTTCCCCCCTCTGCCCACCATTTTAAAGCCTAACCTTTGCAAGTGACGCACTAAGGACTTGGTCTGTTTGTTTGTAGCTCCCTGATGAGCCGCAAGATGGCGAAACCGGTCGGAGTGTTCCAAGAAGGAACGATGGATGGTACTTAAGGCTGGAGGACGGGACACATTCAGTAGTAGCCAAGCAGGAACTCTGGATGGTGCCTAAAGCTAAAGCACAAGGTGCATTCATTTGGACAACAGCAACAGTCTGAGGTGCGGGCCAGAACCAAGAGGCAGACAACATAGGGAGGGCGTTTCCCCCCTCTGCCCACCATTTTAAAGCCTAACCTTTGCAAGTGACGCACTAAGGACTTGGTCTGTTTGTTTGTAGCTCCCTGATGAGCCGCAAGATGGCGAAACCGGTCGGAGTGTTCCAAGAAGGAACGATGGATGGTACTTAAGGCTGGAGGACGGGACACATTCAGTAGTAGCCAAGCAGGAACTCTGGATGGTGCCTAAAGCTAAAGCACAAGGTGCATTCATTTGGACAACAGCAACAGTCTGAGGTGCGGGCCAGAACCAAGAGGCAGACAACATAGGGAGGGCGTTTCCCCCCTCTGCCCACCATTTTAAAGCCTAACCTTTGCAAGTGACGCACTAAGGACTTGGTCTGTTTGTTTGTAGCTCCCTGATGAGCCGCAAGATGGCGAAACCGGTCGGAGTGTTCCAAGAAGGAACGATGGATGGTACTTAAGGCTGGAGGACGGGACACATTCAGTAGTAGCCAAGCAGGAACTCTGGATGGTGCCTAAAGCTAAAGCACAAGGTGCATTCATTTGGACAACAGCAACAGTCTGAGGTGCGGGCCAGAACCAAGAGGCAGACAACATAGGGAGGGCGTTTCCCCCCTCTGCCCACCATTTTAAAGCCTAACCTTTGCAAGTGACGCACTAAGGACTTGGTCTGTTTGTTTGTAGCTCCCTGATGAGCCGCAAGATGGCGAAACCGGTCGGAGTGTTCCAAGAAGGAACGATGGATGGTACTTAAGGCTGGAGGACGGGACACATTCAGTAGTAGCCAAGCAGGAACTCTGGATGGTGCCTAAAGCTAAAGCACAAGGTGCATTCATTTGGACAACAGCAACAGTCTGAGGTGCGGGCCAGAACCAAGAGGCAGACAACATAGGGAGGGCGTTTCCCCCCTCTGCCCACCATTTTAAAGCCTAACCTTTGCAAGTGACGCACTAAGGACTTGGTCTGTTTGTTTGTAGCTCCCTGATGAGCCGCAAGATGGCGAAACCGGTCGGAGTGTTCCAAGAAGGAACGATGGATGGTACTTAAGGCTGGAGGACGGGACACATTCAGTAGTAGCCAAGCAGGAACTCTGGATGGTGCCTAAAGCTAAAGCACAAGGTGCATTCATTTGGACAACAGCAACAGTCTGAGGTGCGGGCCAGAACCAAGAGGCAGACAACATAGGGAGGGCGTTTCCCCCCTCTGCCCACCATTTTAAAGCCTAACCTTTGCAAGTGACGCACTAAGGACTTGGTCTGTTTGTTTGTAGCTCCCTGATGAGCCGCAAGATGGCGAAACCGGTCGGAGTGTTCCAAGAAGGAACGATGGATGGTACTTAAGGCTGGAGGACGGGACACATTCAGTAGTAGCCAAGCAGGAACTCTGGATGGTGCCTAAAGCTAAAGCACAAGGTGCATTCATTTGGACAACAGCAACAGTCTGAGGTGCGGGCCAGAACCAAGAGGCAGACAACATAGGGAGGGCGTTTCCCCCCTCTGCCCACCATTTTAAAGCCTAACCTTTGCAAGTGACGCACTAAGGACTTGGTCTGTTTGTTTGTAGCTCCCTGATGAGCCGCAAGATGGCGAAACCGGTCGGAGTGTTCCAAGAAGGAACGATGGATGGTACTTAAGGCTGGAGGACGGGACACATTCAGTAGTAGCCAAGCAGGAACTCTGGATGGTGCCTAAAGCTAAAGCACAAGGTGCATTCATTTGGACAACAGCAACAGTCTGAGGTGCGGGCCAGAACCAAGAGGCAGACAACATAGGGAGGGCGTTTCCCCCCTCTGCCCACCATTTTAAAGCCTAACCTTTGCAAGTGACGCACTAAGGACTTGGTCTGTTTGTTTGTAGCTCCCTGATGAGCCGCAAGATGGCGAAACCGGTCGGAGTGTTCCAAGAAGGAACGATGGATGGTACTTAAGGCTGGAGGACGGGACACATTCAGTAGTAGCCAAGCAGGAACTCTGGATGGTGCCTAAAGCTAAAGCACAAGGTGCATTCATTTGGACAACAGCAACAGTCTGAGGTGCGGGCCAGAACCAAGAGGCAGACAACATAGGGAGGGCGTTTCCCCCCTCTGCCCACCATTTTAAAGCCTAACCTTTGCAAGTGACGCACTAAGGACTTGGTCTGTTTGTTTGTAGCTCCCTGATGAGCCGCAAGATGGCGAAACCGGTCGGAGTGTTCCAAGAAGGAACGATGGATGGTACTTAAGGCTGGAGGACGGGACACATTCAGTAGTAGCCAAGCAGGAACTCTGGATGGTGCCTAAAGCTAAAGCACAAGGTGCATTCATTTGGACAACAGCAACAGTCTGAGGTGCGGGCCAGAACCAAGAGGCAGACAACATAGGGAGGGCGTTTCCCCCCTCTGCCCACCATTTTAAAGCCTAACCTTTGCAAGTGACGCACTAAGGACTTGGTCTGTTTGTTTGTAGCTCCCTGATGAGCCGCAAGATGGCGAAACCGGTCGGAGTGTTCCAAGAAGGAACGATGGATGGTACTTAAGGCTGGAGGACGGGACACATTCAGTAGTAGCCAAGCAGGAACTCTGGATGGTGCCTAAAGCTAAAGCACAAGGTGCATTCATTTGGACAACAGCAACAGTCTGAGGTGCGGGCCAGAACCAAGAGGCAGACAACATAGGGAGGGCGTTTCCCCCCTCTGCCCACCATTTTAAAGCCTAACCTTTGCAAGTGACGCACTAAGGACTTGGTCTGTTTGTTTGTAGCTCCCTGATGAGCCGCAAGATGGCGAAACCGGTCGGAGTGTTCCAAGAAGGAACGATGGATGGTACTTAAGGCTGGAGGACGGGACACATTCAGTAGTAGCCAAGCAGGAACTCTGGATGGTGCCTAAAGCTAAAGCACAAGGTGCATTCATTTGGACAACAGCAACAGTCTGAGGTGCGGGCCAGAACCAAGAGGCAGACAACATAGGGAGGGCGTTTCCCCCCTCTGCCCACCATTTTAAAGCCTAACCTTTGCAAGTGACGCACTAAGGACTTGGTCTGTTTGTTTGTAGCTCCCTGATGAGCCGCAAGATGGCGAAACCGGTCGGAGTGTTCCAAGAAGGAACGATGGATGGTACTTAAGGCTGGAGGACGGGACACATTCAGTAGTAGCCAAGCAGGAACTCTGGATGGTGCCTAAAGCTAAAGCACAAGGTGCATTCATTTGGACAACAGCAACAGTCTGAGGTGCGGGCCAGAACCAAGAGGCAGACAACATAGGGAGGGCGTTTCCCCCCTCTGCCCACCATTTTAAAGCCTAACCTTTGCAAGTGACGCACTAAGGACTTGGTCTGTTTGTTTGTAGCTCCCTGATGAGCCGCAAGATGGCGAAACCGGTCGGAGTGTTCCAAGAAGGAACGATGGATGGTACTTAAGGCTGGAGGACGGGACACATTCAGTAGTAGCCAAGCAGGAACTCTGGATGGTGCCTAAAGCTAAAGCACAAGGTGCATTCATTTGGACAACAGCAACAGTCTGAGGTGCGGGCCAGAACCAAGAGGCAGACAACATAGGGAGGGCGTTTCCCCCCTCTGCCCACCATTTTAAAGCCTAACCTTTGCAAGTGACGCACTAAGGACTTGGTCTGTTTGTTTGTAGCTCCCTGATGAGCCGCAAGATGGCGAAACCGGTCGGAGTGTTCCAAGAAGGAACGATGGATGGTACTTAAGGCTGGAGGACGGGACACATTCAGTAGTAGCCAAGCAGGAACTCTGGATGGTGCCTAAAGCTAAAGCACAAGGTGCATTCATTTGGACAACAGCAACAGTCTGAGGTGCGGGCCAGAACCAAGAGGCAGACAACATAGGGAGGGCGTTTCCCCCCTCTGCCCACCATTTTAAAGCCTAACCTTTGCAAGTGACGCACTAAGGACTTGGTCTGTTTGTTTGTAGCTCCCTGATGAGCCGCAAGATGGCGAAACCGGTCGGAGTGTTCCAAGAAGGAACGATGGATGGTACTTAAGGCTGGAGGACGGGACACATTCAGTAGTAGCCAAGCAGGAACTCTGGATGGTGCCTAAAGCTAAAGCACAAGGTGCATTCATTTGGACAACAGCAACAGTCTGAGGTGCGGGCCAGAACCAAGAGGCAGACAACATAGGGAGGGCGTTTCCCCCCTCTGCCCACCATTTTAAAGCCTAACCTTTGCAAGTGACGCACTAAGGACTTGGTCTGTTTGTTTGTAGCTCCCTGATGAGCCGCAAGATGGCGAAACCGGTCGGAGTGTTCCAAGAAGGAACGATGGATGGTACTTAAGGCTGGAGGACGGGACACATTCAGTAGTAGCCAAGCAGGAACTCTGGATGGTGCCTAAAGCTAAAGCACAAGGTGCATTCATTTGGACAACAGCAACAGTCTGAGGTGCGGGCCAGAACCAAGAGGCAGACAACATAGGGAGGGCGTTTCCCCCCTCTGCCCACCATTTTAAAGCCTAACCTTTGCAAGTGACGCACTAAGGACTTGGTCTGTTTGTTTGTAGCTCCCTGATGAGCCGCAAGATGGCGAAACCGGTCGGAGTGTTCCAAGAAGGAACGATGGATGGTACTTAAGGCTGGAGGACGGGACACATTCAGTAGTAGCCAAGCAGGAACTCTGGATGGTGCCTAAAGCTAAAGCACAAGGTGCATTCATTTGGACAACAGCAACAGTCTGAGGTGCGGGCCAGAACCAAGAGGCAGACAACATAGGGAGGGCGTTTCCCCCCTCTGCCCACCATTTTAAAACCTAACCTTTGCAAGTGACGCACTAAGGACTTGGTCTGTTTGTTTATAGCTCCCTGATGAGCCGCAAGATGGCGAAACCGGTCGGAGTGTTCCAAGAAGGAACGATGGATGGTACTTAAGGCTGGAGGACGAGACACATTCAGTAGTAGCCAAGCAGGAACTCTGGATGGTGCCTAAAGCTAAAGCACAAGGTGCATTCATTTGGACAACAGCAACAGTCTGAGGTGCGGGCCAGAACCAAGAGGCAGACAACATAGGGAGGGCGTTTCCCCCCTCTGCCCACCATTTTAAAACCTAACCTTTGCAAGTGACGCACTAAGGACTTGGTCTGTTTGTTTATAGCTCCCTGATGAGCCGCAAGATGGCGAAACCGGTCGGAGTGTTCCAAGAAGGAACGATGGATGGTACTTAAGGCTGGAGGACGAGACACATTCAGTAGTAGCCAAGCAGGAACTCTGGATGGTGCCTAAAGCTAAAGCACAAGGTGCATTCATTTGGACAACAGCAACAGTCTGAGGTGCGGGCCAGAACCAAGAGGCAGACAACATAGGGAGGGCGTTTCCCCCCTCTGCCCACCATTTTAAAACCTAACCTTTGCAAGTGACGCACTAAGGACTTGGTCTGTTTGTTTATAGCTCCCTGATGAGCCGCAAGATGGCGAAACCGGTCGGAGTGTTCCAAGAAGGAACGATGGATGGTACTTAAGGCTGGAGGACGAGACACATTCAGTAGTAGCCAAGCAGGAACTCTGGATGGTGCCTAAAGCTAAAGCACAAGGTGCATTCATTTGGACAACAGCAACAGTCTGAGGTGCGGGCCAGAACCAAGAGGCAGACAACATAGGGAGGGCGTTTCCCCCCTCTGCCCACCATTTTAAAACCTAACCTTTGCAAGTGACGCACTAAGGACTTGGTCTGTTTGTTTATAGCTCCCTGATGAGCCGCAAGATGGCGAAACCGGTCGGAGTGTTCCAAGAAGGAACGATGGATGGTACTTAAGGCTGGAGGACGAGACACATTCAGTAGTAGCCAAGCAGGAACTCTGGATGGTGCCTAAAGCTAAAGCACAAGGTGCATTCATTTGGACAACAGCAACAGTCTGAGGTGCGGGCCAGAACCAAGAGGCAGACAACATAGGGAGGGCGTTTCCCCCCTCTGCCCACCATTTTAAAACCTAACCTTTGCAAGTGACGCACTAAGGACTTGGTCTGTTTGTTTATAGCTCCCTGATGAGCCGCAAGATGGCGAAACCGGTCGGAGTGTTCCAAGAAGGAACGATGGATGGTACTTAAGGCTGGAGGACGAGACACATTCAGTAGTAGCCAAGCAGGAACTCTGGATGGTGCCTAAAGCTAAAGCACAAGGTGCATTCATTTGGACAACAGCAACAGTCTGAGGTGCGGGCCAGAACCAAGAGGCAGACAACATAGGGAGGGCGTTTCCCCCCTCTGCCCACCATTTTAAAACCTAACCTTTGCAAGTGACGCACTAAGGACTTGGTCTGTTTGTTTATAGCTCCCTGATGAGCCGCAAGATGGCGAAACCGGTCGGAGTGTTCCAAGAAGGAACGATGGATGGTACTTAAGGCTGGAGGACGAGACACATTCAGTAGTAGCCAAGCAGGAACTCTGGATGGTGCCTAAAGCTAAAGCACAAGGTGCATTCATTTGGACAACAGCAACAGTCTGAGGTGCGGGCCAGAACCAAGAGGCAGACAACATAGGGAGGGCGTTTCCCCCCTCTGCCCACCATTTTAAAACCTAACCTTTGCAAGTGACGCACTAAGGACTTGGTCTGTTTGTTTATAGCTCCCTGATGAGCCGCAAGATGGCGAAACCGGTCGGAGTGTTCCAAGAAGGAACGATGGATGGTACTTAAGGCTGGAGGACGAGACACATTCAGTAGTAGCCAAGCAGGAACTCTGGATGGTGCCTAAAGCTAAAGCACAAGGTGCATTCATTTGGACAACAGCAACAGTCTGAGGTGCGGGCCAGAACCAAGAGGCAGACAACATAGGGAGGGCGTTTCCCCCCTCTGCCCACCATTTTAAAACCTAACCTTTGCAAGTGACGCACTAAGGACTTGGTCTGTTTGTTTATAGCTCCCTGATGAGCCGCAAGATGGCGAAACCGGTCGGAGTGTTCCAAGAAGGAACGATGGATGGTACTTAAGGCTGGAGGACGAGACACATTCAGTAGTAGCCAAGCAGGAACTCTGGATGGTGCCTAAAGCTAAAGCACAAGGTGCATTCATTTGGACAACAGCAACAGTCTGAGGTGCGGGCCAGAACCAAGAGGCAGACAACATAGGGAGGGCGTTTCCCCCCTCTGCCCACCATTTTAAAACCTAACCTTTGCAAGTGACGCACTAAGGACTTGGTCTGTTTGTTTATAGCTCCCTGATGAGCCGCAAGATGGCGAAACCGGTCGGAGTGTTCCAAGAAGGAACGATGGATGGTACTTAAGGCTGGAGGACGAGACACATTCAGTAGTAGCCAAGCAGGAACTCTGGATGGTGCCTAAAGCTAAAGCACAAGGTGCATTCATTTGGACAACAGCAACAGTCTGAGGTGCGGGCCAGAACCAAGAGGCAGACAACATAGGGAGGGCGTTTCCCCCCTCTGCCCACCATTTTAAAACCTAACCTTTGCAAGTGACGCACTAAGGACTTGGTCTGTTTGTTTATAGCTCCCTGATGAGCCGCAAGATGGCGAAACCGGTCGGAGTGTTCCAAGAAGGAACGATGGATGGTACTTAAGGCTGGAGGACGAGACACATTCAGTAGTAGCCAAGCAGGAACTCTGGATGGTGCCTAAAGCTAAAGCACAAGGTGCATTCATTTGGACAACAGCAACAGTCTGAGGTGCGGGCCAGAACCAAGAGGCAGACAACATAGGGAGGGCGTTTCCCCCCTCTGCCCACCATTTTAAAACCTAACCTTTGCAAGTGACGCACTAAGGACTTGGTCTGTTTGTTTATAGCTCCCTGATGAGCCGCAAGATGGCGAAACCGGTCGGAGTGTTCCAAGAAGGAACGATGGATGGTACTTAAGGCTGGAGGACGAGACACATTCAGTAGTAGCCAAGCAGGAACTCTGGATGGTGCCTAAAGCTAAAGCACAAGGTGCATTCATTTGGACAACAGCAACAGTCTGAGGTGCGGGCCAGAACCAAGAGGCAGACAACATAGGGAGGGCGTTTCCCCCCTCTGCCCACCATTTTAAAACCTAACCTTTGCAAGTGACGCACTAAGGACTTGGTCTGTTTGTTTATAGCTCCCTGATGAGCCGCAAGATGGCGAAACCGGTCGGAGTGTTCCAAGAAGGAACGATGGATGGTACTTAAGGCTGGAGGACGAGACACATTCAGTAGTAGCCAAGCAGGAACTCTGGATGGTGCCTAAAGCTAAAGCACAAGGTGCATTCATTTGGACAACAGCAACAGTCTGAGGTGCGGGCCAGAACCAAGAGGCAGACAACATAGGGAGGGCGTTTCCCCCCTCTGCCCACCATTTTAAAACCTAACCTTTGCAAGTGACGCACTAAGGACTTGGTCTGTTTGTTTATAGCTCCCTGATGAGCCGCAAGATGGCGAAACCGGTCGGAGTGTTCCAAGAAGGAACGATGGATGGTACTTAAGGCTGGAGGACGAGACACATTCAGTAGTAGCCAAGCAGGAACTCTGGATGGTGCCTAAAGCTAAAGCACAAGGTGCATTCATTTGGACAACAGCAACAGTCTGAGGTGCGGGCCAGAACCAAGAGGCAGACAACATAGGGAGGGCGTTTCCCCCCTCTGCCCACCATTTTAAAACCTAACCCTAACCCTAACCCTAACCCTAACCCTAACCCTAATGCGCGGCCGCTGAAAAGCGAGCGACGCGTGAGGCATTCTGGGAGATTGAGTTTCGTTTAACGAGCGACCGGGTTTAAAAAGGAGGAAATCGGTGGGAAGTTTAATTAATTGTTTAAAATACCCTCATAATTAAAAGGCATAGCCGGAGGTGGGGGTTTGGAGAAGTAGCTTCATGTTTTTATCTTAAAAAATGAGGTGAGGCGGACAGGTAATCAAGCCCCGGGGTCAGCAGACAGTCAGACTCCGTGGCGCCAGAATGACCTGGAGCATTAAAACAGATTCAAAGGTTAAAAAGCAATATTTTTAAAAACATTACCTCAAAAAAAATAACCCCAAACATCTAAGATAAACTAAAGGAACATTAAAACATTAGGTTAAAAAATATAATTTAAAAATAACGAACACGTGGAGCGAAGGGGGCGGGGCCAGCCCTGCATGAGACAGGACTCATTACATACAGGACAGAAATTCTAACCAATCCCAGGTCAAGGCTAGCCTGCTTGTGGGCGGGAACAAAACTTCAGCCAACAGTAGCACACAGGGGAGGGGCCAGTCCAAGGCTCCGTACTTATAAGCAACTGTAAACAACGTTAAAATCCTTTCTCCCTGATGAAGCTTAAGGATAAGCGAAACGTCGGAGAAAAAAAAGATTCCAGGCCGGAGAACTTACTGAACGAAAGAGTTTTTGGATAGTACTGTTGCAGGCAGAGAACCATCGAAGCCAGAGAGCCACCGGAGGGGAGGTGAGACCGGTGGAAAAAGAGCCTTTCCAGGCGGGACAGCCGGCTGAGCTGGGGAGTGTTTGGAGGACGCAGTCCCAGGCAGGAGACCATCTGAGCCAGGGAGCCACCGTGGGGTGAGATTACAGTTACTAGCGGGGACCTCTATTACCAAATAGAAGCTAGTAACATCTTTTAAAACCTTTTGCACCTTTCTACACCCAGGGAATGGCTAACACTATGCGGAACACATGCAGGTTGTCTGACAACCGTACGCATATGAGGTCCGACCCTGGTACACATAGGTGTCTCCCCGTAGCCAGGGATGAATTTGCTACAACAGTGAGAATAATTTATAGAATTTTCCAGACAATCCACCATCTAATATTCTTAAAGGGCCAGAATCAGCCCCCTAAGGTCATCTTAAAACAAGCTGATAAACTAACCTGCTTTATAAAACCGGCAAAACCTTCACAGGAAACCCTAACCAAATTGGCTTTGAATTCAGAAAATTGGGCAAAACAGACCAGACAGATTCTAATTGAGCACTATACAACAAACCTGGAAGAATTAGAAAATGAATTTGCTCAGGCTGCAGTGACAGAGCGCCTGGAAGAAATGATGGCGAAAGCCACTAATTGGATTAAAAAGAGTCTTAGACATAAATTCAAAATTCAATCAATTGATGAGGCAAAGAGACATGTGGTGGGATTAGCATCACGGTTGACAGAGCAAGGGACCAGCACACAATTGAGGACAGAACAGCGGACCGGCACACGGACTAGGACGCCCCCACGCCATAGGCCAAATACCTGGGCAGCCTTGTTCCACCAGCCTGCGATCACAGCCCCCTCATGCCGCAGACGGACTGAAAACCCCCCCCCACCCCGTGGGCCAGCTGCCACGACTTTGTCACGCCACCGACGGACACCCCCACCCCGTGAGCCAACTGCCACAACCTCGTCAAGCCACCGACACACCCCCCCACCCTTTGAGCCAGCTGCCATGACTTCAGCACGCCACCGGCAGACCCCCCCACCCCTTGCACCAGTTGCCACGACTTCGTCACACCACCAACACACCCCCCCACCCTTGGAGCCAGCTGCCATGACTTCGTCATGCCACCGATGGACCCCCCCACCCCTTGCACCAGTTGCCACGACTTCGTCACACCACCAACACACACCCCCACCCTTTGAGCCAGCTGCCATGACTTCGTCACGCCACCGACAGACCCCCCCACCCCGTGGGCCAGCGACCCCGACTTCATCACACCACCAGCAGACCACTGAAACCCCCCCTTCCTTGCGGTCCAGGGCAGTGACCCCCCCTTCCCCGCCATCCAGGGCGGCGACTAGCCCTACCCCACCCCACAGGCCAAGGACCAGGATTTCCAATGTGGCCATCATTAGGGACCTGGACATCACACTTGGCTCTCAAGAGCCTGAGCCACGTAGACCCCAGCACTACATGGGGAACCAACATCAGACCGTATTAAACCAAATCACTAGGGATTCCTCAGACCCAAAACAAACAGAAGGGAGAACCCCTCCTACACCAGGGACAAATCCATGCACAACATTCCTGTACCCCAAAACCAGGGTCATGTACCAACCGCTCCCACAGAGACAAAAGAAAGACTGTACCAAACCAACCATCCCAAGAAATACAGCAGTTCTAGAGCCCGAGATCAGTGTCACAAAACAACCCCTTCCACAGAAACAAAGGAGCGACCAGACCGGACAGGTAAACCCAATAGACACAGAAATGAGGACAGGAACAATGAGAGCCCAGACAGACAACACAGTAGGAGAGGCAGAAATAGCTGAAGCCGAGGTAGGGAACACAATAGGGGAGGCAGGGGTAGCAGACATAGAAACAGAAAACACACCAACAGGGGCAGAACCTGACTCTGAAGGGGAAGATGCACAGAGAGTGACGAGGCACCCCAACACCAGCCGAAAAAACATTACCTGGAAATTGGAACCCAGAAAATCCATTTTAATAATAGGAGATTCCAACCTCTCCAAGATAAAAAGATGCCCAAATCCCACCACCCAAATTGATAGCTTTCCAGGAGCTAAATTCATTCATGTCACAGCAATTCTGGACAAATTGGAACCCTGTCCGGAGACCAAAAAGGTGGTGCTCTCAGTTGGCATTAATAATCGAACGCAGAGACCACTGACTGCAACCAAGCAACTGCAGTCATTACTTAAATTGGCTAAGAGCACATTCCCAAATGCTCAGATCTGGGTGCCGGAAATTAACTTCAGTAACTTACTTCCAGAAACGGAGAGGGATACAATCAGAGGAATTAACCAGCATATAAAAAAACAGAATTACATACCAGCAATTAATGCTAGATCCTTTAAAGTGGGGGCTGACCACATCCATTGGACAGATAGCACTGCCCATAACATAATAAACCAGTGGATGAAGTCTTTAAACTAAAAAGGACATTAACCCAAGAGAAGGGTAGATTACACCTGGGAAAAACTGTTATTAATATTTCCCAACTCTTTAACCCCACAGAGGTACAGGAGAGGGTTTTAAACAAGGGCCTTACATTTGTTCCAACCCCAAAACATTGTAAAGTACAAATTCAGGAAGATCTGAAAAGGTTTTACAGGAGAGTAAAACTGACCGATTACTTTAGCGATTCAGAAACAGACAAGCAACCTTTTACACCACCATCAGAATGGACCCCACCAAACAATAAAATAGAGCCAGAAATCCTAAACTTTATTAAACAGACTCAATCACAAATTGAAAAAATCCCTAAACAGACAGACAAGCAAAACCTCACTGGAAGAGAGAGACGGGCAATCATAGAACTTAGAAACAATCTAGATATAATCATAAAACCAGCAGATAAGGGCAGTAGTATAGTGATCATGGATAGGCAACAGTATCTACTTGAAGCTCACAGACAGCTTAATAATACAGCCCACTACACGAAATTAGCAGGACCAATTTACCAGGACACACGAAAAGAGATTGGAAACATTTTAACAGAACTAAAGAAATCTAAACACTTGAATCAGAAACAAGTGGAATACCTAAGGGGGGAACAACCACAACCCAGAAAATTCTACATACTACCCAAAATACACAAGCACCCTGACACATGGACTGTACCAGGAGAAATACCACCAGGAAGACCCATTGTGTCAGACTGTGGTAGTGAATCCTACAGGATAGCAGAATACATTGACTCATTCCTAAACCCCTTATCACAGAAGCACCCTAGCTACATTAAAGACACTTACCACTTCATAGAAATAGTGAACTCACTGACCGTACCCCCGAACGCAATACTCTTTACCATGGACATTGAAAGCCTATACACAAACATAGAAACAGACAGAGGCATACAGGCAGTGGAAAATATCCTTAGAAAGTTCCCCCAACCCCACAGACCAGATGCAGCCATAATCCAGCTATTACACCTAGGACTAACAAAAAATGACTTTGAATTCCAGGAGCAATTCTACCTACAGATTAAGGGCACGGCTATGGGCAAGAAATTTGCCCCGGCCTACGCAAACATATACATGGCAGACTGGGAAAACACAGTCTTTGAAAAGTGTTCCAAGCTCCCGATGTGTTATTACAGATACCTGGATGACATATGGGGAGTCTGGACTCACACAGAAACAGAATTGCAAGAATTTGTAGGTATTCTCAACAGTCACCACCAATCTATTAAACTTAAAGTTACAACACATAGAGAAAGTGTGGATTTCCTGGACACCACAGTATTTAAATTACAACAGGAGAATAACAGCCACAAGCTAGCAACAAAGGTATTCTTTAAAGAAACAGACACACACACACTCCTGCACATAAACAGCCACCATCCAAAACATACCTTTCGGGGGCTGGTGAAGTCACAACTGACACGTTTTCACCGCATATGCACAAACGGAGAGGACTTTAGGGAAGCCACCACAACCCTATTTACTGCACTGAGACAGAGAGGTTACACAAAAAGGTTCCTCAGGCACCTTAAGTCTGATTTCCTGAGGGGACTGAATAGCCCACGGCCAAACAGAGAAGTAGCAAGACTACCACTGATAACGACATACGATACAATGACCAAACTAATACACGGAGTGATTAAAACCCAATTTGGGAAACTAAAAGAGGATGTTGACACACTTAGTCGATACCACATAACGTCGGCATACAAAAGAACTCGGAACCTTCGCGACATGCTGGTTCGGAGTAGGATAAGAAAACAGACAACCCAGAACTGCACAAACCCAAAATGTGGGACGTGTAAATACCTAATAATCCGCAAAATGATACAAAATAGACACACAGGAAAAGCAGCCCTAATTAAACAAAGAATTACATGTGAACAGCACAATGCTGTTTATGCAATTCGATGCAAACAATGCCACATCTTGTATGTAGGAGAAACAGGGAATAGTCTAAGGATGAGGCTCACAGGGCACCTCAGTGCTATTAGAACAAAGGATGTATACAAACCTACCTCCCGACACTTCATGGAGCATGGTCTTGAATCCCTGGAATTTATGGGGTTGGAGACCAACATGAACTGGACAACCTCACAAAGGAAGAGGAGGGAAAAACACTGGATAACAACCCTACAAACTCAGTTACCAAAGGGCTTAAATCAGATCTAAAATGGGGGAAATCCAACATCAAAAAACAAAACTGCCCCGACCTTAATTACCACAAATCCCAACCCCAACTTGATAAACCTCCCAAACCGCAACCACACCACACCCTACCCTAATCACAATAAACAGAGCTAACCCCTACTGTTTAAGCTAACCAAAACCACTAAACCCCACACTGCCCACAACAAACAGACCAAAGCCCCAACCCTAACTACAAACAGACCACATCCATATCCCAAATCCTAACTCCAAATGCACCCCACTCTACCCCTAAAGCCTAACCGTAACTCTAATACAGCAAACCTAATCTCCCACCCCACCCCTAAAATCTAAGCCTAACACACCCCACCCTACTCCTAAACCCTGACCCTCACTTAACCCTACCCCTAATGCAACCCTAACCCATAACTCCAACCCCCCAGCCCTGAATCTAATCACAACTCTCCAAATGCACCCCACTCTACCCCTAAAGCCTAACCGTAACTCTAATACAGCAAACCTAATCTCCCACCCCACCCCTAAAATCTAAGCCTAACACACCCCACCCTACTCCTAAACCCTGACCCTCACTTAACCCTACCCCTAATGCAACCCTAACCCATAACTCCAACCCCCCAGCCCTGAATCTAATCACAACTCTCCAAATGCACCCCACTCTACCCCTAAAGCCTAACCGTAACTCTAATACAGCAAACCTAATCTCCCACCCCACCCCTAAAATCTAAGCCTAACACACCCCACCCTACTCCTAAACCCTGACCCTCACTTAACCCTACCCCTAATGCAACCCTAACCCATAACTCCAACCCCCCAGCCCTGAATCTAATCACAACTCTCCAAATGCACCACACTCTACCCCTAAAGCCTAACCGTAACTCTAATACAGCAAACCTAATCTCCCACCCCACCCCTAAAATCTAAGCCTAACACACCCCACCCTACTCCTAAACCCTGACCCTCACTTAACCCTACCCCTAATGCAACCCTAACCCATAACTCCAACCCCCCAGCCCTGAATCTAATCACAACTCTCCAAATGCACCCCACTCTACCCCTAAAGCCTAACCGTAACTCTAATACAGCAAACCTAATCTCCCACCCCACCCCTAAAATCTAAGCCTAACACACCCCACCCTACTCCTAAACCCTGACCCTCACTTAACCCTACCCCTAATGCAACCCTAACCCATAACTCCAACCCCCCAGCCCTGAATCTAATCACAACTCTGACCCTGGACCCTAACCCTGATGCACCCTACCCTACCCCTAAACACCTAACCCTAACCCTGATGCACCCTACCCTACCCCTAAACACCTAACCCTAACCCTGATGCACCCAACCCTACCCCTAAAACATAACCCTAACCCCACCCCACCCCTAAACACCTAACCCTAACCCTGATGCACCCCAACCTAACCCCAATATAGCCCTGAACCTAACTGCGACCCTGACCCTCACCTAACCCCAACACTAACCCCAGTGCAGCAACCCTAACCCTAACCTGAACCCCCCAACCTCAATACAACATAACCCTAACACTACGTAAAATAAAGGGTAGAGTTCCAACACCAATAATAATAACTAAATACGACATAGAGGCCATAAATTGGCAAAACCCAGGAACTGATTATAACCCCAGAGGGGGATCAAAGGATTACGGATCAAGAAATTACTAAGAAGCGATCGGCAAGAAAAAGAAGCCAGGTGGTAAGGTAAAGCGTGGGCCAACCAAAAGTGGCAGGTATAAGTGACAAGAAGCTCAAGGGATGAGTGAGAATACGAACACAAGAGGGTGTAACTACCCTCCTGCCCACACCATACAACCTAACATTCAGGAGTGACACGCTTTACATTACCACAGACAAAAAAAGATATAAATGCCAAGAAAAGAAAACCCAGAGAATATATCTTGCAAATACCTTAAATCTAAACTTGATCAGTGAGGTAGATGGTTAAATAACTTTTTGTTCCCCTTTTGCCCCCCCCACAAAAAAAGCAGCAAGCAACTTATAAAAATAGGGAGCACCAAGGAGGTTTTTTTAAATTTTAAAATCTAAAATATTTAAAAGGTGCACTTAAAATAAAGCATGGCTGGAAATGTGGGTCTGACAGACATGGAACTCATCTTCCCAAACCCCCCCCCCCCCCCACGAGGTTTGGGACAGCAATAAGGGCACAAAAGATTACATATTTTTTAAAAAAAGTTGTAGTTCCCATAGACACGGTCTCTGGACATGGATGCGGGGACGGCCCCTTTAAGAGATGCCTGGTGCTGCGGGGACGGCCCCTTTAAGAGATGCCTGGTGCTGCGGGGAACGCGACAGCAGGGAGCTGCTGGATATCGACCTCGGTTTTTTTAAAAGAAACCCTTTCCCCGGGGATCTGGAGGAGTGGGGGACACGGGTGAGAATCCGATAACTTTATCTAGTCTTTAGATTTTGAGCGTTCACCGGGTGATTTTTATCTTTGAAATCGGGTTTTTTTCTCAGCGACTGAAAAGCGAGCGCCGCGTGAGGCATTCTGGGATATGGAGTTCTCTCGGGTCAAACACGAGGGCAAGACCCGTAAATAAAAGGGTTTACTTGGTCTCTCTGGGGCTGGGGGACCTTTCTTTCCCCCTCCTCTCCCCCCGGGGGGCGGGTGGCAGCGGTTACGGGAGTTTTTATGGGGAATCGGACCTTGGAAATCAAAATTTTGTTCCACGCGGCCGCTGAAAAGCGAGCGCCGCGTGAGGCATTCTGGGATATGGAGTTCTCTCGGGTCAAACACGAGGGCAACGCTCTTAAATAAAAGGGTTTACTTTGGTTTTTTGGGGCTGGGGGACCTTTCTTTCCCCCTCCTCTCCCCCCGAGGGGGGTGGGTGGCGGCGGATTCGGGAGTTTTTTTGGGGAATCGGACCTTGCAAATCGGTTTTTTTCTGCGCGGCCGCTGAAAAGCGAGCGACGCGTGAGGCATTCTGGGAGATTGAGTTTCGTTTAACGAGCGACCGGGTTTAAAAAGGAGGAAATCGGTGGGAAGTTTAATTAATTGTTTAAAATACCCTCATAATTAAAAGGCATAGCCGGAGGTGGGGGTTTGGAGAAGTAGCTTCATGTTTTTATCTTAAAAAATGAGGTGAGGCGGACAGGTAATCAAGCCCCGGGGTCAGCAGACAGTCAGACTCCGTGGCGCCAGAATGACCTGGAGCATTAAAACAGATTCAAAGGTTAAAAAGCAATATTTTTAAAAACATTACCTCAAAAAAAATAACCCCAAACATCTAAGATAAACTAAAGGAACATTAAAACATTAGGTTAAAAAAATATAATTTAAAAATAACGAACACGTGGAGCGAAGGGGGCGGGGCCAGCCCTGCATGAGACAGGACTCATTACATACAGGACAGAAATTCTAACCAATCCCAGGTCAAGGCTAGCCTGCTTGTGGGCGGGAACAAAACTTCAGCCAACAGTAGCACACAGGGGAGGGGCCAGTCCAAGGCTCCGTACTTATAAGCAACTGTAAACAACGTTAAAATCCTTTCTCCCTGATGAAGCTTAAGGATAAGCGAAACGTCGGAGAAAAAAAGATTCCAGGCCGGAGAACTTACTGAACGAAAGAGTTTTTGGATAGTACTGTTGCAGGCAGAGAACCATCGAAGCCAGAGAGCCACCGGAGGGGAGGTGAGACCGGTGGAAAAAGAGCCTTTCCAGGCGGGACAGCCGGCTGAGCTGGGGAGTGTTTGGAGGACGCAGTCCCAGGCAGGAGACCATCTGAGCCAGGGAGCCACCGTGGGGTGAGATTACAGTTACTAGCGGGGACCTCTATTACCAAATAGAAGCTAGTAACATCTTTTAAAACCTTTTGCACCTTTCTACACCCAGGGAATGGCTAACACTATGCGGAACACATGCAGGTTGTCTGACAACCGTACGCATATGAGGTCGGACCCTGGTACACATAGGTGTCTCCCCGTAGCCAGGGATGAATTTGCTACAACAGTGAGAATAATTTATAGAATTTTCCAGACAATCCACCATCTAATATTCTTAAAGGGCCAGAATCAGCCCCCTAAGGGCATCTTAAAACAAGCTGATAAACTAACCTGCTGTATAAAACCGGCAAAACCGTCACAGGAAACCCTAACCAAATTGGCTTTGAATTCAGAAAATTGGGCAAAACAGACCAGACAGATTCTAATTGAGCACTATACAACAAACCTGGAAGAATTAGAAAATGAATTTGCTCAGGCTGCAGTGACAGAGCGCCTGGAAGAAATGATGACGAAAGCCACTAATTGGATTAAAAAGAGTCTTAGACATAAATTCAAAATTCAATCAATTGATGAGGCAAAGAGACATGTGGTGGGATTAGCATCACGGTTGACAGAGCAAGGGACCAGCACACAATTGAGGACAGAACAGCGGACCGGCACACGGACTAGGACGCCCCCACGCCATAGGCCAAATACCTGGGCAGCCTTGTTCCACCAGCCTGCGATCACAGCCCCCTCATGCCGCAGACGGACTGAAAACCCCCCCCCACCCCGTGGGCCAGCTGCCACGACTTTGTCACGCCACCGACGGACACCCCCACCCCGTGAGCCAACTGCCACAACCTCGTCAAGCCACCGACACACCCCCCCACCCTTTGAGCCAGCTGCCATGACTTCAGCACGCCACCGGCAGACCCCCCCACCCCTTGCACCAGTTGCCACGACTTCGTCACACCACCAACACACCCTCCCACCCTGGGAGCCAGCTGCCATGACTTCGTCATGCCACCGATGGACCCCCCCACCCCTTGCACCAGTTGCCACGACTTCGTCACACCACCAACACACACCCCCACCCTTTGAGCCAGCTGCCATGACTTCGTCACGCCACCGACAGACCCCCCCACCCCGTGGGCCAGCTACCCCGACTTCATCACACCACCAGCAGACCACTGAAACCCCCCCTTCCTTGCGGTCCAGGGCAGTGACCCCCCCTTCCCCGCCATCCAGGGCGGCGACTAGCCCTACCCCACCCCACAGGCCAAGGACCAGGATTTCCAATGTGGCCATCATTAGGGACCTGGACATCACACTTGGCTCTCAAGAGCCTGAGCCACGTAGACCCCAGCACTACATGGGGAACCAACATCAGACCGTATTAAACCAAATCACTAGGGATTCCTCAGACCCAAAACAAACAGAAGGGAGAACCCCTCCTACACCAGGGACAAATCCATGCACAACATTCCTGTACCCCAAAACCAGGGTCACGTACCAACCGCTCCCACAGAGACAAAAGAAAGACTGTACCAAACCAACCATCCCAAGAAATACAGCAGTTCTAGAGCCCGAGATCAGTGTCACAAAACAACCCCTTCCACAGAAACAAAGGAGCGACCAGACCGGACAGGTAAACCCAATAGACACAGAAATGAGGACAGGAACAATGAGGGCCCAGACAGACAACACAGTAGGAGAGGCAGAAATAGCTGAAGCCGAGGTAGGGAACACAATAGGGGAGGCAGGGGTAGCAGACATAGAAACAGAAAACACACCAACAGGGGCAGAACCTGACTCTGAAGGGGAAGATGCACAGAGAGTGACGAGGCACCCCAACACCAGCCGAAAAAACATTACCTGGAAATTGGAACCCAGAAAATCCATTTTAATAATAGGAGATTCCAACCTCTCCAAGATAAAAAGATGCCCAAATCCCACCACCCAAATTGATAGCTTTCCAGGAGCTAAATTCATTCATGTCACAGCAATTCTGGACAAATTGGAACCCTGTCCGGAGACCAAAAAGGTGGTGCTCTCAGTTGGCATTAATAATCGAACGCAGAGACCACTGACTGCAACCAAGCAACTGCAGTCATTACTTAAATTGGCTAAGAGCACATTCCCAAATGCTCAGATCTGGGTGCCGGAAATTAACTTCAGTAACTTACTTCCAGAAACAGAGAGGGATACAATCAGAGGAATTAACCAGCATATAAAAAAACAGAATTACATACCAGCAATTAATGCTAGATCCTTTAAAGTGGGGGCTGACCACATCCATTGGACAGATAGCACTGCCCATAACATAATAAACCAGTGGATGAAGTCTTTAAACTAAAAAGGACTTTAACCCAAGAGAAGGGTAGATTACACCTGGGAAAAACTGTTATTAATATTTCCCAACTCTTTAACCCCACAGAGGTACAGGAGAGGGTTTTAAACAAGGGCCTTACATTTGTTCCAACCCCAAAACATTGTAAAGTACAAATTCAGGAAGATCTGAAAAGGTTTTACAGGAGAGTAAAACTGACCGATTACTTTAGCGATTCAGAAACAGACAAGCAACCTTTTACACCACCATCAGAATGGACCCCACCAAACAATAAAATAGAGCCAGAAATCCTAAACTTTATTAAACAGACTCAATCACAAATTGAAAAAATCCCTAAACAGACAGACAAGCAAAACCTCACTGGAAGAGAGAGACGGGCAATCATAGAACTTAGAAACAATCTAGATATAATCATAAAACCAGCAGATAAGGGCAGTAGTATAGTGATCATGGATAGGCAACAGTATCTACTTGAAGCTCACAGACAGCTTAATAATACAGCCCACTACACGAAATTAGCAGGACCAATTTACCAGGACACACGAAAGGAGATTGGAAACATTTTAACAGAACTAAAGAAATCTAAACACTTGAATCAGAAACAAGTGGAATACCTAAGGGGGGAACAACCACAACCCAGAAAATTCTACATACTACCCAAAATACACAAGCACCCTGACACATGGACTGTACCAGGAGAAATACCACCAGGAAGACCCATTGTGTCAGACTGTGGTAGTGAATCCTACAGGATAGCAGAATACATTGACTCATTCCTAAACCCCTTATCACAGAAGCACCCTAGCTACATTAAAGACACTTACCACTTCATAGAAATAGTGAACTCACTGACCGTACCCCCGAACGCAATACTCTTTACCATGGACATTGAAAGCCTATACACAAACATAGAAACAGACAGAGGCATACAGGCAGTGGAAAATATCCTTAGAAAGTTCCCCCAACCCCACAGACCAGATGCAGCCATAATCCAGCTATTACACCTAGGACTAACAAAAAATGACTTTGAATTCCAGGAGCAATTCTACCTACAGATTAAGGGCACGGCTATGGGCAAGAAATTTGCCCCGGCCTACGCAAACATATACATGGCAGACTGGGAAAACACAGTCTTTGAAAAGTGTTCCAAGCTCCCGATGTGTTATTACAGATACCTGGATGACATATGGGGAGTCTGGACTCACACAGAAACAGAATTGCAAGAATTTGTAGGTATTCTCAACAGTCACCACCAATCTATTAAACTTAAAGTTACAACACATAGAGAAAGTGTGGATTTCCTGGACACCACAGTATTTAAATTACAACAGGAGAATAACAGCCACAAGCTAGCAACAAAGGTATTCTTTAAAGAAACAGACACACACACACTCCTGCACATAAACAGCCACCATCCAAAACATACCTTTCGGGGGCTGGTGAAGTCACAACTGACACGTTTTCACCGCATATGCACAAACGGAGAGGACTTTAGGGAAGCCACCACAACCCTATTTACTGCACTGAGACAGAGAGGTTACACAAAAAGGTTCCTCAGGCACCTTAAGTCTGATTTCCTGAGGGGACTGAATAGCCCACGGCCAAACAGAGAAGTAGCAAGACTACCACTGATAACGACATACGATACAATGACCAAACTAATACACGGAGTGATTAAAACCCAATTTGGGAAACTAAAAGAGGATGTTGACACACTTAGTCGATACCACATAACGTCGGCATACAAAAGAACTCGGAACCTTCGCGACATGCTGGTTCGGAGTAGGATAAGAAAACAGACAACCCAGAACTGCACAAACCCAAAATGTGGGACGTGTAAATACCTAATAATCCGCAAAATGATACAAAATAGACACACAGGAAAAGCAGCCCTAATTAAACAAAGAATTACATGTGAACAGCACAATGCTGTTTATGCAATTCGATGCAAACAATGCCACATCTTGTATGTAGGAGAAACAGGGAATAGTCTAAGGATGAGGCTCACAGGGCACCTCAGTGCTATTAGAACAAAGGATGTATACAAACCTACCTCCCGACACTTCATGGAGCATGGTCTTGAATCCCTGGAATTTATGGGGTTGGAGACCAACATGAACTGGACAACCTCACAAAGGAAGAGGAGGGAAAAACACTGGATAACAACCCTACAAACTCAGTTACCAAAGGGCTTAAATCAGATCTAAAATGGGGGAAATCCAACATCAAAAAACAAAACTGCCCCGACCTTAATTACCACAAATCCCAACCCCAACTTGATAAACCTCCCAAACCGCAACCACACCACACCCTACCCTAATCACAATAAACAGAGCTAACCCCTACTGTTTAAGCTAACCAAAACCACTAAACCCCACACTGCCCACAACAAACAGACCAAAGCCCCAACCCTAACTACAAACAGACCACATCCATATCCCAAATCCTAACTCCAAATGCACCCCACTCTACCCCTAAAGCCTAACCGTAACTCTAATACAGCAAACCTAATCTCCCACCCCACCCCTAAAATCTAAGCCTAACACACCCCACCCTACTCCTAAACCCTGACCCTCACTTAACCCTACCCCTAATGCAACCCTAACCCATAACTCCAACCCCCCAGCCCTGAATCTAATCACAACTCTCCAAATGCACCCCACTCTACCCCTAAAGCCTAACCGTAACTCTAATACAGCAAACCTAATCTCCCACCCCACCCCTAAAATCTAAGCCTAACACACCCCACCCTACTCCTAAACCCTGACCCTCACTTAACCCTACCCCTAATGCAACCCTAACCCATAACTCCAACCCCCCAGCCCTGAATCTAATCACAACTCTCCAAATGCACCCCACTCTACCCCTAAAGCCTAACCGTAACTCTAATACAGCAAACCTAATCTCCCACCCCACCCCTAAAATCTAAGCCTAACACACCCCACCCTACTCCTAAACCCTGACCCTCACTTAACCCTACCCCTAATGCAACCCTAACCCATAACTCCAACCCCCCAGCCCTGAATCTAATCACTACTCTCCAAATGCACCACACTCTACCCCTAAAGCCTAACCGTAACTCTAATACAGCAAACCTAATCTCCCACCCCACCCCTAAAATCTAAGCCTAACACACCCCACCCTACTCCTAAACCCTGACCCTCACTTAACCCTACCCCTAATGCAACCCTAACCCATAACTCCAACCCCCCAGCCCTGAATCTAATCACAACTCTCCAAATGCACCCCACTCTACCCCTAAAGCCTAACCGTAACTCTAATACAGCAAACCTAATCTCCCACCCCACCCCTAAAATCTAGGCCTAACACACCCCACCCTACTCCTAAACCCTGACCCTCACTTAACCCTACCCCTAATGCAACCCTAACCCATAACTCCAACCCCCCAGCCCTGAATCTAATCACAACTCTGACCCTGGACCCTAACCCTGATGCACCCTACCCTACCCCTAAACACCTAACCCTAACCCTGATGCACCCTACCCTACCCCTAAACACCTAACCCTAACCCTGATGCACCCAACCCTACCCCTAAAACATAACCCTAACCCCACCCCACCCCTAAACACCTAACCCTAACCCTGATGCACCCCAACCTAACCCCAATATAGCCCTGAACCTAACTGCGACCCTGACCCTCACCTAACCCCAACACTAACCCCAGTGCAGCAACCCTAACCCTAACCTGAACCCCCCAACCTCAATACAACATAACCCTAACACTACGTAAAATAAAGGGTAGAGTTCCAACACCAATAATAATAACTAAATACGACATAGAGGCCATAAATTGGCAAAACCCAGGAACTGATTATAACCCCAGAGGGGGATCAAAGGATTACGGATCAAGAAATTACTAAGAAGCGATCGGCAAGAAAAAGAAGCCAGGTGGTAAGGTAAAGCGTGGGCCAACCAAAAGTGGCAGGTATAAGTGACAAGAAGCTCAAGGGATGAGTGAGAATACGAACACAAGAGGGTGTAACTACCCTCCTGCCCACACCATACAACCTAACATTCAGGAGTGACACGCTTTACATTACCACAGACAAAAAAAGATATAAATGCCAAGAAAAGAAAACCCAGAGAATATATCTTGCAAATACCTTAAATCTAAACTTGATCAGTGAGGTAGATGGTTAAATAACTTTTTGTTCCCCTTTTGCCCCCCCCACAAAAAAAGCAGCAAGCAACTTATAAAAATAGGGAGCACCAAGGAGGTTTTTTTAAATTTTAAAATCTAAAATATTTAAAAGGTGCACTTAAAATAAAGCATGGCTGGAAATGTGGGTCTGACAGACATGGAACTCATCTTCCCAAACCCCCCCCCCCCCCCACGAGGTTTGGGACAGCAATAAGGGCACAAAAGATTACATATTTTTTAAAAAAAGTTGTAGTTCCCATAGACACGGTCTCTGGACATGGATGCGGGGACGGCCCCTTTAAGAGATGCCTGGTGCTGCGGGGACGGCCCCTTTAAGAGATGCCTGGTGCTGCGGGGAACGCGACAGCAGGGAGCTGCTGGATATCGACCTCGGTTTTTTTAAAAGAAACCCTTTCCCCGGGGATCTGGAGGAGTTGGGGACACGGGTGAGAATCCGATAACTTTATCTAGTCTTTAGATTTTGAGCGTTCACCGGGTGATTTTTATCTTTGAAATCGGGTTTTTTTCTCAGCGACTGAAAAGCGAGCGCCGCGTGAGGCATTCTGGGATATGGAGTTCTCTCGGGTCAAACACGAGGGCAAGACCCGTAAATAAAAGGGTTTACTTGGTCTCTCTGGGGCTGGGGGACCTTTCTTTCCCCCTCCTCTCCCCCCGGGGGGCGGGTGGCAGCGGTTACGGGAGTTTTTATGGGGAATCGGACCTTGGAAATCAAAATTTTGTTCCACGCGGCCGCTGAAAAGCGAGCGCCGCGTGAGGCATTCTGGGATATGGAGTTCTCTCGGGTCAAACACGAGGGCAACGCTCTTAAATAAAAGGGTTTACTTTGGTTTTTTGGGGCTGGGGGACCTTTCTTTCCCCCTCCTCTCCCCCCGAGGGGGGTGGGTGGCGGCGGATTCGGGAGTTTTTTTGGGGAATCGGACCTTGCAAATCGGTTTTTTTCTGCGCGGCCGCTGAAAAGCGAGCGACGCGTGAGGCATTCTGGGAGATTGAGTTTCGTTTAACGAGCGACCGGGTTTAAAAAGGAGGAAATCGGTGGGAAGTTTAATTAATTGTTTAAAATACCCTCATAATTAAAAGGCATAGCCGGAGGTGGGGGTTTGGAGAAGTAGCTTCATGTTTTTATCTTAAAAAATGAGGTGAGGCGGACAGGTAATCAAGCCCCGGGGTCAGCAGACAGTCAGACTCCGTGGCGCCAGAATGACCTGGAGCATTAAAACAGATTCAAAGGTTAAAAAGCAATATTTTTAAAAACATTACCTCAAAAAAAATAACCCCAAACATCTAAGATAAACTAAAGGAACATTAAAACATTAGGTTAAAAAAATATAATTTAAAAATAACGAACACGTGGAGCGAAGGGGGCGGGGCCAGCCCTGCATGAGACAGGACTCATTACATACAGGACAGAAATTCTAACCAATCCCAGGTCAAGGCTAGCCTGCTTGTGGGCGGGAACAAAACTTCAGCCAACAGTAGCACACAGGGGAGGGGCCAGTCCAAGGCTCCGTACTTATAAGCAACTGTAAACAACGTTAAAATCCTTTCTCCCTGATGAAGCTTAAGGATAAGCGAAACGTCGGAGAAAAAAAGATTCCAGGCCGGAGAACTTACTGAACGAAAGAGTTTTTGGATAGTACTGTTGCAGGCAGAGAACCATCGAAGCCAGAGAGCCACCGGAGGGGAGGTGAGACCGGTGGAAAAAGAGCCTTTCCAGGCGGGACAGCCGGCTGAGCTGGGGAGTGTTTGGAGGACGCAGTCCCAGGCAGGAGACCATCTGAGCCAGGGAGCCACCGTGGGGTGAGATTACAGTTACTAGCGGGGACCTCTATTACCAAATAGAAGCTAGTAACATCTTTTAAAACCTTTTGCACCTTTCTACACCCAGGGAATGGCTAACACTATGCGGAACACATGCAGGTTGTCTGACAACCGTACGCATATGAGGTCGGACCCTGGTACACATAGGTGTCTCCCCGTAGCCAGGGATGAATTTGCTACAACAGTGAGAATAATTTATAGAATTTTCCAGACAATCCACCATCTAATATTCTTAAAGGGCCAGAATCAGCCCCCTAAGGGCATCTTAAAACAAGCTGATAAACTAACCTGCTGTATAAAACCGGCAAAACCGTCACAGGAAACCCTAACCAAATTGGCTTTGAATTCAGAAAATTGGGCAAAACAGACCAGACAGATTCTAATTGAGCACTATACAACAAACCTGGAAGAATTAGAAAATGAATTTGCTCAGGCTGCAGTGACAGAGCGCCTGGAAGAAATGATGACGAAAGCCACTAATTGGATTAAAAAGAGTCTTAGACATAAATTCAAAATTCAATCAATTGATGAGGCAAAGAGACATGTGGTGGGATTAGCATCACGGTTGACAGAGCAAGGGACCAGCACACAATTGAGGACAGAACAGCGGACCGGCACACGGACTAGGACGCCCCCACGCCATAGGCCAAATACCTGGGCAGCCTTGTTCCACCAGCCTGCGATCACAGCCCCCTCATGCCGCAGACGGACTGAAAACCCCCCCCCACCCCGTGGGCCAGCTGCCACGACTTTGTCACGCCACCGACGGACACCCCCACCCCGTGAGCCAACTGCCACAACCTCGTCAAGCCACCGACACACCCCCCCACCCTTTGAGCCAGCTGCCATGACTTCAGCACGCCACCGGCAGACCCCCCCACCCCTTGCACCAGTTGCCACGACTTCGTCACACCACCAACACACCCTCCCACCCTGGGAGCCAGCTGCCATGACTTCGTCATGCCACCGATGGACCCCCCCACCCCTTGCACCAGTTGCCACGACTTCGTCACACCACCAACACACACCCCCACCCTTTGAGCCAGCTGCCATGACTTCGTCACGCCACCGACAGACCCCCCCACCCCGTGGGCCAGCTACCCCGACTTCATCACACCACCAGCAGACCACTGAAACCCCCCCTTCCTTGCGGTCCAGGGCAGTGACCCCCCCTTCCCCGCCATCCAGGGCGGCGACTAGCCCTACCCCACCCCACAGGCCAAGGACCAGGATTTCCAATGTGGCCATCATTAGGGACCTGGACATCACACTTGGCTCTCAAGAGCCTGAGCCACGTAGACCCCAGCACTACATGGGGAACCAACATCAGACCGTATTAAACCAAATCACTAGGGATTCCTCAGACCCAAAACAAACAGAAGGGAGAACCCCTCCTACACCAGGGACAAATCCATGCACAACATTCCTGTACCCCAAAACCAGGGTCACGTACCAACCGCTCCCACAGAGACAAAAGAAAGACTGTACCAAACCAACCATCCCAAGAAATACAGCAGTTCTAGAGCCCGAGATCAGTGTCACAAAACAACCCCTTCCACAGAAACAAAGGAGCGACCAGACCGGACAGGTAAACCCAATAGACACAGAAATGAGGACAGGAACAATGAGGGCCCAGACAGACAACACAGTAGGAGAGGCAGAAATAGCTGAAGCCGAGGTAGGGAACACAATAGGGGAGGCAGGGGTAGCAGACATAGAAACAGAAAACACACCAACAGGGGCAGAACCTGACTCTGAAGGGGAAGATGCACAGAGAGTGACGAGGCACCCCAACACCAGCCGAAAAAACATTACCTGGAAATTGGAACCCAGAAAATCCATTTTAATAATAGGAGATTCCAACCTCTCCAAGATAAAAAGATGCCCAAATCCCACCACCCAAATTGATAGCTTTCCAGGAGCTAAATTCATTCATGTCACAGCAATTCTGGACAAATTGGAACCCTGTCCGGAGACCAAAAAGGTGGTGCTCTCAGTTGGCATTAATAATCGAACGCAGAGACCACTGACTGCAACCAAGCAACTGCAGTCATTACTTAAATTGGCTAAGAGCACATTCCCAAATGCTCAGATCTGGGTGCCGGAAATTAACTTCAGTAACTTACTTCCAGAAACAGAGAGGGATACAATCAGAGGAATTAACCAGCATATAAAAAAACAGAATTACATACCAGCAATTAATGCTAGATCCTTTAAAGTGGGGGCTGACCACATCCATTGGACAGATAGCACTGCCCATAACATAATAAACCAGTGGATGAAGTCTTTAAACTAAAAAGGACTTTAACCCAAGAGAAGGGTAGATTACACCTGGGAAAAACTGTTATTAATATTTCCCAACTCTTTAACCCCACAGAGGTACAGGAGAGGGTTTTAAACAAGGGCCTTACATTTGTTCCAACCCCAAAACATTGTAAAGTACAAATTCAGGAAGATCTGAAAAGGTTTTACAGGAGAGTAAAACTGACCGATTACTTTAGCGATTCAGAAACAGACAAGCAACCTTTTACACCACCATCAGAATGGACCCCACCAAACAATAAAATAGAGCCAGAAATCCTAAACTTTATTAAACAGACTCAATCACAAATTGAAAAAATCCCTAAACAGACAGACAAGCAAAACCTCACTGGAAGAGAGAGACGGGCAATCATAGAACTTAGAAACAATCTAGATATAATCATAAAACCAGCAGATAAGGGCAGTAGTATAGTGATCATGGATAGGCAACAGTATCTACTTGAAGCTCACAGACAGCTTAATAATACAGCCCACTACACGAAATTAGCAGGACCAATTTACCAGGACACACGAAAGGAGATTGGAAACATTTTAACAGAACTAAAGAAATCTAAACACTTGAATCAGAAACAAGTGGAATACCTAAGGGGGGAACAACCACAACCCAGAAAATTCTACATACTACCCAAAATACACAAGCACCCTGACACATGGACTGTACCAGGAGAAATACCACCAGGAAGACCCATTGTGTCAGACTGTGGTAGTGAATCCTACAGGATAGCAGAATACATTGACTCATTCCTAAACCCCTTATCACAGAAGCACCCTAGCTACATTAAAGACACTTACCACTTCATAGAAATAGTGAACTCACTGACCGTACCCCCGAACGCAATACTCTTTACCATGGACATTGAAAGCCTATACACAAACATAGAAACAGACAGAGGCATACAGGCAGTGGAAAATATCCTTAGAAAGTTCCCCCAACCCCACAGACCAGATGCAGCCATAATCCAGCTATTACACCTAGGACTAACAAAAAATGACTTTGAATTCCAGGAGCAATTCTACCTACAGATTAAGGGCACGGCTATGGGCAAGAAATTTGCCCCGGCCTACGCAAACATATACATGGCAGACTGGGAAAACACAGTCTTTGAAAAGTGTTCCAAGCTCCCGATGTGTTATTACAGATACCTGGATGACATATGGGGAGTCTGGACTCACACAGAAACAGAATTGCAAGAATTTGTAGGTATTCTCAACAGTCACCACCAATCTATTAAACTTAAAGTTACAACACATAGAGAAAGTGTGGATTTCCTGGACACCACAGTATTTAAATTACAACAGGAGAATAACAGCCACAAGCTAGCAACAAAGGTATTCTTTAAAGAAACAGACACACACACACTCCTGCACATAAACAGCCACCATCCAAAACATACCTTTCGGGGGCTGGTGAAGTCACAACTGACACGTTTTCACCGCATATGCACAAACGGAGAGGACTTTAGGGAAGCCACCACAACCCTATTTACTGCACTGAGACAGAGAGGTTACACAAAAAGGTTCCTCAGGCACCTTAAGTCTGATTTCCTGAGGGGACTGAATAGCCCACGGCCAAACAGAGAAGTAGCAAGACTACCACTGATAACGACATACGATACAATGACCAAACTAATACACGGAGTGATTAAAACCCAATTTGGGAAACTAAAAGAGGATGTTGACACACTTAGTCGATACCACATAACGTCGGCATACAAAAGAACTCGGAACCTTCGCGACATGCTGGTTCGGAGTAGGATAAGAAAACAGACAACCCAGAACTGCACAAACCCAAAATGTGGGACGTGTAAATACCTAATAATCCGCAAAATGATACAAAATAGACACACAGGAAAAGCAGCCCTAATTAAACAAAGAATTACATGTGAACAGCACAATGCTGTTTATGCAATTCGATGCAAACAATGCCACATCTTGTATGTAGGAGAAACAGGGAATAGTCTAAGGATGAGGCTCACAGGGCACCTCAGTGCTATTAGAACAAAGGATGTATACAAACCTACCTCCCGACACTTCATGGAGCATGGTCTTGAATCCCTGGAATTTATGGGGTTGGAGACCAACATGAACTGGACAACCTCACAAAGGAAGAGGAGGGAAAAACACTGGATAACAACCCTACAAACTCAGTTACCAAAGGGCTTAAATCAGATCTAAAATGGGGGAAATCCAACATCAAAAAACAAAACTGCCCCGACCTTAATTACCACAAATCCCAACCCCAACTTGATAAACCTCCCAAACCGCAACCACACCACACCCTACCCTAATCACAATAAACAGAGCTAACCCCTACTGTTTAAGCTAACCAAAACCACTAAACCCCACACTGCCCACAACAAACAGACCAAAGCCCCAACCCTAACTACAAACAGACCACATCCATATCCCAAATCCTAACTCCAAATGCACCCCACTCTACCCCTAAAGCCTAACCGTAACTCTAATACAGCAAACCTAATCTCCCACCCCACCCCTAAAATCTAAGCCTAACACACCCCACCCTACTCCTAAACCCTGACCCTCACTTAACCCTACCCCTAATGCAACCCTAACCCATAACTCCAACCCCCCAGCCCTGAATCTAATCACAACTCTCCAAATGCACCCCACTCTACCCCTAAAGCCTAACCGTAACTCTAATACAGCAAACCTAATCTCCCACCCCACCCCTAAAATCTAAGCCTAACACACCCCACCCTACTCCTAAACCCTGACCCTCACTTAACCCTACCCCTAATGCAACCCTAACCCATAACTCCAACCCCCCAGCCCTGAATCTAATCACAACTCTCCAAATGCACCCCACTCTACCCCTAAAGCCTAACCGTAACTCTAATACAGCAAACCTAATCTCCCACCCCACCCCTAAAATCTAAGCCTAACACACCCCACCCTACTCCTAAACCCTGACCCTCACTTAACCCTACCCCTAATGCAACCCTAACCCATAACTCCAACCCCCCAGCCCTGAATCTAATCACTACTCTCCAAATGCACCACACTCTACCCCTAAAGCCTAACCGTAACTCTAATACAGCAAACCTAATCTCCCACCCCACCCCTAAAATCTAAGCCTAACACACCCCACCCTACTCCTAAACCCTGACCCTCACTTAACCCTACCCCTAATGCAACCCTAACCCATAACTCCAACCCCCCAGCCCTGAATCTAATCACAACTCTCCAAATGCACCCCACTCTACCCCTAAAGCCTAACCGTAACTCTAATACAGCAAACCTAATCTCCCACCCCACCCCTAAAATCTAAGCCTAACACACCCCACCCTACTCCTAAACCCTGACCCTCACTTAACCCTACCCCTAATGCAACCCTAACCCATAACTCCAACCCCCCAGCCCTGAATCTAATCACAACTCTGACCCTGGACCCTAACCCTGATGCACCCTACCCTACCCCTAAACACCTAACCCTAACCCTGATGCACCCTACCCTACCCCTAAACACCTAACCCTAACCCTGATGCACCCAACCCTACCCCTAAAACATAACCCTAACCCCACCCCACCCCTAAACACCTAACCCTAACCCTGATGCACCCCAACCTAACCCCAATATAGCCCTGAACCTAACTGCGACCCTGACCCTCACCTAACCCCAACACTAACCCCAGTGCAGCAACCCTAACCCTAACCTGAACCCCCCAACCTCAATACAACATAACCCTAACACTACGTAAAATAAAGGGTAGAGTTCCAACACCAATAATAATAACTAAATACGACATAGAGGCCATAAATTGGCAAAACCCAGGAACTGATTATAACCCCAGAGGGGGATCAAAGGATTACGGATCAAGAAATTACTAAGAAGCGATCGGCAAGAAAAAGAAGCCAGGTGGTAAGGTAAAGCGTGGGCCAACCAAAAGTGGCAGGTATAAGTGACAAGAAGCTCAAGGGATGAGTGAGAATACGAACACAAGAGGGTGTAACTACCCTCCTGCCCACACCATACAACCTAACCCTAACCCTAACCCTAACCCTAACCCTAACCCTAACCCTAACCCTAACCCTAACCCTAACCCTAACCCTAACCCTAATGCACTAACCCTAACCCTAACCCTAACCCTAACCCTAACCCTAACCCTAACCCTAATGCACTAACCCTAACCCTAACCCTAACCCTAACCCTAACCCTAATGCACTAACCCTAACCCTAACCCTAACCCTAACCCTAACCCTAACCCTAACCCTAACCCTAACCCTAATGCAGTGTAGCCTAACCCTAACCCTAACCCTAACCCTAACCCTAACCCTAATGCAGCGTAACCCTAACCCTAACCCTAACCCTAACCCTAACCCTAACCCTAACCCTAACCCTAACCCTAACCCTAACCCTAATGCAGCGTAACCCTAACCCTAACCCTAACCCTAACCCTAACCCTAACCCTAACCCTAACCCTAACCCTAACCCTAATGCACTAACCCTAACCCTAACCCTAACCCTAACCCTAACCCTAACCCTAACCCTAACCCTAACCCTAATGCAGGGCGTTTCCCCCCTCTGCCCACCATTTTAAAACCTAACCTTTGCAAGTGACGCACTAAGGACTTGGTCTGTTTGTTTGTAGCTCCCTGATGAGCCGCAAGATGGCGAAACCGGTCGGAGTGTTCCAAGAAGGAACGATGGATGGTACTTAAGGCTGCAGGACGGGACACATTCAGTAGTAGCCAAGCAGGAACTCTGGATGGTGCCTAAAGCTAAAGCACAAGGTGCATTCATTTGGACAACAGCAACAGTCTGAGGTGCGGGCCAGAACCAAGAGGCAGACAACATAGGGAGGGCGTTTCCCCCCTCTGCCCACCATTTTAAAACCTAACCTTTGCAAGTGACGCACTAAGGACTTGGTCTGTTTGTTTGTAGCTCCCTGATGAGCCGCAAGATGGCGAAACCGGTCGGAGTGTTCCAAGAAGGAACGATGGATGGTACTTAAGGCTGCAGGACGGGACACATTCAGTAGTAGCCAAGCAGGAACTCTGGATGGTGCCTAAAGCTAAAGCACAAGGTGCATTCATTTGGACAACAGCAACAGTCTGAGGTGCGGGCCAGAACCAAGAGGCAGACAACATAGGGAGGGCGTTTCCCCCCTCTGCCCACCATTTTAAAACCTAACCTTTGCAAGTGACGCACTAAGGACTTGGTCTGTTTGTTTGTAGCTCCCTGATGAGCCGCAAGATGGCGAAACCGGTCGGAGTGTTCCAAGAAGGAACGATGGATGGTACTTAAGGCTGCAGGACGGGACACATTCAGTAGTAGCCAAGCAGGAACTCTGGATGGTGCCTAAAGCTAAAGCACAAGGTGCATTCATTTGGACAACAGCAACAGTCTGAGGTGCGGGCCAGAACCAAGAGGCAGACAACATAGGGAGGGCGTTTCCCCCCTCTGCCCACCATTTTAAAACCTAACTTTTGCAAGTGACGCACTAAGGACTTGGTCTGTTTGTTTGTAGCTCCCTGATGAGCCGCAAGATGGCGAAACCGGTCGGAGTGTTCCAAGAAGGAACGATGGATGGTACTTAAGGCTGCAGGACGGGACACATTCAGTAGTAGCCAAGCAGGAACTCTGGATGGTGCCTAAAGCTAAAGCACAAGGTGCATTCATTTGGACAACAGCAACAGTCTGAGGTGCGGGCCAGAACCAAGAGGCAGACAACATAGGGAGGGCGTTTCCCCCCTCTGCCCACCATTTTAAAACCTAACTTTTGCAAGTGACGCACTAAGGACTTGGTCTGTTTGTTTGTAGCTCCCTGATGAGCCGCAAGATGGCGAAACCGGTCGGAGTGTTCCAAGAAGGAACGATGGATGGTACTTAAGGCTGCAGGACGGGACACATTCAGTAGTAGCCAAGCAGGAACTCTGGATGGTGCCTAAAGCTAAAGCACAAGGTGCATTCATTTGGACAACAGCAACAGTCTGAGGTGCGGGCCAGAACCAAGAGGCAGACAACATAGGGAGGGCGTTTCCCCCCTCTGCCCACCATTTTAAAACCTAACTTTTGCAAGTGACGCACTAAGGACTTGGTCTGTTTGTTTGTAGCTCCCTGATGAGCCGCAAGATGGCGAAACCGGTCGGAGTGTTCCAAGAAGGAACGATGGATGGTACTTAAGGCTGCAGGACGGGACACATTCAGTAGTAGCCAAGCAGGAACTCTGGATGGTGCCTAAAGCTAAAGCACAAGGTGCATTCATTTGGACAACAGCAACAGTCTGAGGTGCGGGCCAGAACCAAGAGGCAGACAACATAGGGAGGGCGTTTCCCCCCTCTGCCCACCATTTTAAAACCTAACTTTTGCAAGTGACGCACTAAGGACTTGGTCTGTTTGTTTGTAGCTCCCTGATGAGCCGCAAGATGGCGAAACCGGTCGGAGTGTTCCAAGAAGGAACGATGGATGGTACTTAAGGCTGCAGGACGGGACACATTCAGTAGTAGCCAAGCAGGAACTCTGGATGGTGCCTAAAGCTAAAGCACAAGGTGCATTCATTTGGACAACAGCAACAGTCTGAGGTGCGGGCCAGAACCAAGAGGCAGACAACATAGGGAGGGCGTTTCCCCCCTCTGCCCACCATTTTAAAACCTAACTTTTGCAAGTGACGCACTAAGGACTTGGTCTGTTTGTTTGTAGCTCCCTGATGAGCCGCAAGATGGCGAAACCGGTCGGAGTGTTCCAAGAAGGAACGATGGATGGTACTTAAGGCTGCAGGACGGGACACATTCAGTAGTAGCCAAGCAGGAACTCTGGATGGTGCCTAAAGCTAAAGCACAAGGTGCATTCATTTGGACAACAGCAACAGTCTGAGGTGCGGGCCAGAACCAAGAGGCAGACAACATAGGGAGGGCGTTTCCCCCCTCTGCCCACCATTTTAAAACCTAACTTTTGCAAGTGACGCACTAAGGACTTGGTCTGTTTGTTTGTAGCTCCCTGATGAGCCGCAAGATGGCGAAACCGGTCGGAGTGTTCCAAGAAGGAACGATGGATGGTACTTAAGGCTGCAGGACGGGACACATTCAGTAGTAGCCAAGCAGGAACTCTGGATGGTGCCTAAAGCTAAAGCACAAGGTGCATTCATTTGGACAACAGCAACAGTCTGAGGTGCGGGCCAGAACCAAGAGGCAGACAACATAGGGAGGGCGTTTCCCCCCTCTGCCCACCATTTTAAAACCTAACTTTTGCAAGTGACGCACTAAGGACTTGGTCTGTTTGTTTGTAGCTCCCTGATGAGCCGCAAGATGGCGAAACCGGTCGGAGTGTTCCAAGAAGGAACGATGGATGGTACTTAAGGCTGCAGGACGGGACACATTCAGTAGTAGCCAAGCAGGAACTCTGGATGGTGCCTAAAGCTAAAGCACAAGGTGCATTCATTTGGACAACAGCAACAGTCTGAGGTGCGGGCCAGAACCAAGAGGCAGACAACATAGGGAGGGCGTTTCCCCCCTCTGCCCACCATTTTAAAACCTAACTTTTGCAAGTGACGCACTAAGGACTTGGTCTGTTTGTTTGTAGCTCCCTGATGAGCCGCAAGATGGCGAAACCGGTCGGAGTGTTCCAAGAAGGAACGATGGATGGTACTTAAGGCTGCAGGACGGGACACATTCAGTAGTAGCCAAGCAGGAACTCTGGATGGTGCCTAAAGCTAAAGCACAAGGTGCATTCATTTGGACAACAGCAACAGTCTGAGGTGCGGGCCAGAACCAAGAGGCAGACAACATAGGGAGGGCGTTTCCCCCCTCTGCCCACCATTTTAAAACCTAACTTTTGCAAGTGACGCACTAAGGACTTGGTCTGTTTGTTTGTAGCTCCCTGATGAGCCGCAAGATGGCGAAACCGGTCGGAGTGTTCCAAGAAGGAACGATGGATGGTACTTAAGGCTGCAGGACGGGACACATTCAGTAGTAGCCAAGCAGGAACTCTGGATGGTGCCTAAAGCTAAAGCACAAGGTGCATTCATTTGGACAACAGCAACAGTCTGAGGTGCGGGCCAGAACCAAGAGGCAGACAACATAGGGAGGGCGTTTCCCCCCTCTGCCCACCATTTTAAAACCTAACTTTTGCAAGTGACGCACTAAGGACTTGGTCTGTTTGTTTGTAGCTCCCTGATGAGCCGCAAGATGGCGAAACCGGTCGGAGTGTTCCAAGAAGGAACGATGGATGGTACTTAAGGCTGCAGGACGGGACACATTCAGTAGTAGCCAAGCAGGAACTCTGGATGGTGCCTAAAGCTAAAGCACAAGGTGCATTCATTTGGACAACAGCAACAGTCTGAGGTGCGGGCCAGAACCAAGAGGCAGACAACATAGGGAGGGCGTTTCCCCCCTCTGCCCACCATTTTAAAACCTAACTTTTGCAAGTGACGCACTAAGGACTTGGTCTGTTTGTTTGTAGCTCCCTGATGAGCCGCAAGATGGCGAAACCGGTCGGAGTGTTCCAAGAAGGAACGATGGATGGTACTTAAGGCTGCAGGACGGGACACATTCAGTAGTAGCCAAGCAGGAACTCTGGATGGTGCCTAAAGCTAAAGCACAAGGTGCATTCATTTGGACAACAGCAACAGTCTGAGGTGCGGGCCAGAACCAAGAGGCAGACAACATAGGGAGGGCGTTTCCCCCCTCTGCCCACCATTTTAAAACCTAACTTTTGCAAGTGACGCACTAAGGACTTGGTCTGTTTGTTTGTAGCTCCCTGATGAGCCGCAAGATGGCGAAACCGGTCGGAGTGTTCCAAGAAGGAACGATGGATGGTACTTAAGGCTGCAGGACGGGACACATTCAGTAGTAGCCAAGCAGGAACTCTGGATGGTGCCTAAAGCTAAAGCACAAGGTGCATTCATTTGGACAACAGCAACAGTCTGAGGTGCGGGCCAGAACCAAGAGGCAGACAACATAGGGAGGGCGTTTCCCCCCTCTGCCCACCATTTTAAAACCTAACCCTAACCCTAACCCTAACCCTAACCCTAACCCTAACCCTAACCCTAACCCTAACACACTAACCCTAACCCTAACCCTAACCCTAACCCTAATGCAGCAACCCTAACCCTAACCCTAACCCTAACCCTAACCCTAACCCTAACCCTAATCCTAATGCAGCATTTTAAAACCTAACCCTAACCCTAACCCTAACCCTAACCCTAATGCACCCACTCTACCCCTAAAGCCTAACCGTAACTCTAATACAGCAAACCTAATCTCCCACCCCACCCCTAAAATCTAAGCCTAACACACCCCACCCTACTCCTAAACCCTGACCCTCACTTAACCCTACCCCTAATGCAACCCTAACCCATAACTCCAACCCCCCAGCCCTGAATCTAATCACAACTCTGACCCTGGACCCTAACCCTGATGCACCCTACCCTACCCCTAAACACCTAACCCTAACCCTGATGCACCCTACCCTACCCCTAAACACCTAACCCTAACCCTGATGCACCCAACCCTACCCCTAAAACATAACCCTAACCCCACCCCACCCCTAAACACCTAACCCTAACCCTGATGCACCCCAACCTAACCCCAATATAGCCCTGAACCTAACTGCGACCCTGACCCTCACCTAACCCCAACACTAACCCCAGTGCAGCAACCCTAACCCTAACCTGAACCTCCCAACCTCAATACAACATAACCCTAACACTACGTAAAATAAAGGGTAGAGTTCCAACACCAATAATAATAACTAAATACGACATAGAGGCCATAAATTGGCAAAACCCAGGAACTGATTATAACCCCAGAGGGGGATCAAAGGATTACGGATCAAGAAATTACTAAGAAGCGATCGGCAAGAAAAAGAAGCCAGGTGGTAAGGTAAAGCGTGGGCCAACCAAAAGTGGCAGGTATAAGTGACAAGAAGCTCAAGGGATGAGTGAGAATACGAACACAAGAGGGTGTAACTACCCTCCTGCCCACACCATACAACCTAACATTCAGGAGTGACACGCTTTACATTACCACAGACAAAAAAAGATATAAATGCCAAGAAAAGAAAACCCAGAGAATATATCTTGCAAATACCTTAAATCTAAACTTGATCAGTGAGGTAGATGGTTAAATAACTTTTTGTTCCCCTTTTGCCCCCCCCACAAAAAAAGCAGCAAGCAACTTATAAAAATAGGGAGCACCAAGGAGGTTTTTTTAAATTTTAAAATCTAAAATATTTAAAAGGTGCACTTAAAATAAAGCATGGCTGGAAATGTGGGTCTGACAGACATGGAACTCATCTTCCCAAACCCCCCCCCCCCCCCCCACGAGGTTTGGGACAGCAATAAGGGCACAAAAGATTACATATTTTTAAAAAAAGTTGTAGTTCCCATAGACACGGTCTCTGGACATTGATGCGGGGACGACCCCTTTAAGAGATGCCTGGTGCTGCGGGGACGGCCCCTTTAAGAGATGCCTGGTGCTGCGGGGAACGCGACAGCAGGGAGCTGCTGGATATCGACCTCGGTTTTTTTAAAAGAAACCCTTTCCCCGGGGATCTGGAGGAGTTGGGGACACGGGTGAGAATCCGATAACTTTATCTAGTCTTTAGATTTTGAGCGTTCACCGGGTGATTTTTATCTTTGAAATCGGGTTTTTTTCTCAGCGACTGAAAAGCGAGCGCCGCGTGAGGCATTCTGGGATATGGAGTTCTCTCGGGTCAAACACGAGGGCAAGACCCGTAAATAAAAGGGTTTACTTGGTCTCTCTGGGGCTGGGGGACCTTTCTTTCCCCCTCCTCTCCCCCCGGGGGGCGGGTGGCAGCGGTTACGGGAGTTTTTATGGGGAATCGGACCTTGGAAATCAAAATTTTGTTCCACGCGGCCGCTGAAAAGCGAGCGCCGCGTGAGGCACTCTGGGATATGGAGTTCTCTCGGGTCAAACACGAGGGCAACGCTCTTAAATAAAAGGGTTTACTTTGGTTTTTTGGGGCTGGGGGACCTTTCTTTCCCCCTCCTCTCCCCCCGGGGGGGTGGGTGGCGGCGGATTCGGGAGTTTTTATGGGGAATCGGACCTTGGAAATCGGTTTTTTTCTGCGCGGCCGCTGAAAAGCGAGCGACGCGTGAGGCATTCTGGGAGATTGAGTTTCGTTTAACGAGCGATCGGGTTTAAAAAGGAGGAAATCGGTGGGAAGTTTAATTAATTGTTTAAAATACCCTCATAATTAAAAGGCATAGCCGGAGGTGGGGGTTTGGAGAAGTAGCTTCATGTTTTTATCTTAAAAAATGAGGTGAGGCGGACAGGTAATCAAGCCCCGGGGTCAGCAGACAGTCAGACTCCGTGGCGCCAGAATGACCTGGAGCATTAAAACAGATTCAAAGGTTAAAAAGCAATATTTTTTAAAACATTACCTCAAAAAAAATAACCCCAAACATCTAAGATAAACTAAAGGAACATTAAAACATTAGGTTAAAAAAATATAATTTAAAAATAACGAACACGTGGAGCGAAGGGGGCGGGGCCAGCCCTGCATGAGACAGGACTCATTACATACAGGACAGATATTCTAACCAATCCCAGGTCAAGGCTAGCCTGCTTGTGGGCGGGAACAAAACTTCAGCCAACAGTAGCACACAGGGGAGGGGCCAGTCCAAGGCTCCGGACTTATAAACAACTGTAAACAAAGTTAAAATCCTTTCTCCCTGATGAAGCTTAAGGATAAGCGAAACGTCGGAGAAAAAAAGATTCCAGGCCGGAGAACTTACTGAACGAAAGAGTTTTTGGATAGTACTGTTGCAGGCAGAGAACCATCGAAGCCAGAGAGCCACCGGAGGGGAGGTGAGACCGGTGGAAAAAGAGCCTTTCCAGGCGGGACAGCCGGCTGAGCTGGGGAGTGTTTGGAGGACGCAGTCCCAGGCAGGAGACCATCTGAGCCAGGGAGCCACCGTGGGGTGAGATTACAGTTACTAGCGGGGACCTCTATTACCAAATAGAAGCTAGTAACATCTTTTAAAACCTTTTGCACCTTTCTACACCCAGGGAATGGCTAACACTATGCGGAACACATGCAGGTTGTCTGACAACCGTACGCATATGAGGTCGGACCCTGGTACACATAGGTGTCTCCCCGTAGCCAGGGATGAATTTGCTACAACAGTGAGAATAATTTATAGAATTTTCCAGACAATCCACCATCTAATATTCTTAAAGGGCCAGAATCAGCCCCCTAAGGGCATCTTAAAACAAGCTGATAAACTAACCTGCTTTATAAAACCGGCAAAACCGTCACAGGAAACCCTAACCAAATTGGCTTTGAATTCAGAAAATTGGGCAAAACAGACCAGACAGATTCTAATTGAGCACTATACAACAAACCTGGAAGAATTAGAAAATGAATTTGCTCAGGCTGCAGTGACAGAGCGCCTGGAAGAAATGATGGCGAAAGCCACTAATTGGATTAAAAAGAGTCTTAGACATAAATTCAAAATTCAATCAATTGATGAGGCAAAGAGACATGTGGTGGGATTAGCATCACGGTTGACAGAGCAAGGGACCAGCACACAATTGAGGACAGAACAGCGGACCGGCATACGGACTAGGACGCCCCCACGCCATAGGCCAAATACCTGGGCAGCCTTGTTCCACCAGCCTGCGATCACAGCCCCCTCATGCCGCAGACGGACTGAAAACCCCCCCCCACCCCGTGGGCCAGCTGCCACGACTTTGTCACGCCACCGACGGACACCCCCACCCCGTGAGCCAACTGCCACAACCTCGTCAAGCCACCGACACACCCCCCCACCCTTTGAGCCAGCTGCCATGACTTCAGCACGCCACCGGCAGACCCCCCCACCCCTTGCACCAGTTGCCACGACTTCGTCACACCACCAACACACCCCCCCACCCTTGGAGCCAGCTGCCATGACTTCGTCATGCCACCGATGGACCCCCCCACCCCTTGCACCAGTTGCCACGACTTCGTCACACCACCAACACACACCCCCACCCTTTGAGCCAGCTGCCATGACTTCGTCACGCCACCGACAGACCCCCCCACCCCGTGGGCCAGCGACCCCGACTTCATCACACCACCAGCAGACCACTGAAACCCCCCCTTCCTTGCGGTCCAGGGCAGTGACCCCCCCTTCCCCGCCATCCAGGGCGGCGACTAGCCCTACCCCACCCCACAGGCCAAGGACCAGGATTTCCAATGTGGCCATCATTAGGGACCTGGACATCACACTTGGCTCTCAAGAGCCTGAGCCACGTAGACCCCAGCACTACATGGGGAACCAACATCAGACCGTATTAAACCAAATCACTAGGGATTCCTCAGACCCAAAACAAACAGAAGGGAGAACCCCTCCTACACCAGGGACAAATCCATGCACAACATTCCTGTACCCCAAAACCAGGGTCATGTACCAACCGCTCCCACAGAGACAAAAGAAAGACTGTACCAAACCAACCATCCCAAGAAATACAGCAGTTCTAGAGCCCGAGATCAGTGTCACAAAACAACCCCTTCCACAGAAACAAAGGAGCGACCAGACCGGACAGGTAAACCCAATAGACACAGAAATGAGGACAGGAACAATGAGAGCCCAGACAGACAACACAGTAGGAGAGGCAGAAATAGCTGAAGCCGAGGTAGGGAACACAATAGGGGAGGCAGGGGTAGCAGACATAGAAACAGAAAACACACCAACAGGGGCAGAACCTGACTCTGAAGGGGAAGATGCACAGAGAGTGACGAGGCACCCCAACACCAGCCGAAAAAACATTACCTGGAAATTGGAACCCAGAAAATCAATTTTAATAATAGGAGATTCCAACCTCTCCAAGATAAAAAGATGCCCAAATCCCACCACCCAAATTGATAGCTTTCCAGGAGCTAAATTCATTCATGTCACAGCAATTCTGGACAAATTGGAACCCTGTCCGGAGACCAAAAAGGTGGTGCTCTCAGTTGGCATTAATAATCGAACGCAGAGACCACTGACTGCAACCAAGCAACTGCAGTCATTACTTAAATTGGCTAAGAGCACATTCCCAAATGCTCAGATCTGGGTGCCGGAAATTAACTTCAGTAACTTACTTCCAGAAACAGAGAGGGATACAATCAGAGGAATTAACCAGCATATAAAAAAACAGAATTACATACCAGCAATTAATGCTAGATCCTTTAAAGTGGGGGCTGACCACATCCATTGGACAGATAGCACTGCCCATAACATAATAAACCAGTGGATGAAGTCTTTAAACTAAAAAGGACATTAACCCAAGAGAAGGGTAGATTACACCTGGGAAAAACTGTTATTAATATTTCCCAACTCTTTAACCCCACAGAGGTACAGGAGAGGGTTTTAAACAAGGGCCTTACATTTGTTCCAACCCCAAAACATTGTAAAGTACAAATTCAGGAAGATCTGAAAAGGTTTTACAGGAGAGTAAAACTGACCGATTACTTTAGCGATTCAGAAACAGACAAGCAACCTTTTACACCACCATCAGAATGGACCCCACCAAACAATAAAATAGAGCCAGAAATCCTAAACTTTATTAAACAGACTCAATCACAAATTGAAAAAATCCCTAAACAGACAGACAAGCAAAACCTCACTGGAAGAGAGAGACGGGCAATCATAGAACTTAGAAACAATCTAGATATAATCATAAAACCAGCAGATAAGGGCAGTAGTATAGTGATCATGGATAGGCAACAGTATCTACTTGAAGCTCACAGACAGCTTAATAATACAGCCCACTACACGAAATTAGCAGGACCAATTTACCAGGACACACGAAAAGAGATTGGAAACATTTTAACAGAACTAAAGAAATCTAAACACTTGAATCAGAAACAAGTGGAATACCTAAGGGGGGAACAACCACAACCCAGAAAATTCTACATACTACCCAAAATACACAAGCACCCTGACACATGGACTGTACCAGGAGAAATACCACCAGGAAGACCCATTGTGTCAGACTGTGGTAGTGAATCCTACAGGATAGCAGAATACATTGACTCATTCCTAAACCCCTTATCACAGAAGCACCCTAGCTACATTAAAGACACTTACCACTTCATAGAAATAGTGAACTCACTGACCGTACCCCCGAACGCAATACTCTTTACCATGGACATTGAAAGCCTATACACAAACATAGAAACAGACAGAGGCATACAGGCAGTGGAAAATATCCTTAGAAAGTTCCCCCAACCCCACAGACCAGATGCAGCCATAATCCAGCTATTACACCTAGGACTAACAAAAAATGACTTTGAATTCCAGGAGCAATTCTACCTACAGATTAAGGGCACGGCTATGGGCAAGAAATTTGCCCCGGCCTACGCAAACATATACATGGCAGACTGGGAAAACACAGTCTTTGAAAAGTGTTCCAAGCTCCCGATGTGTTATTACAGATACCTGGATGACATATGGGGAGTCTGGACTCACACAGAAACAGAATTGCAAGAATTTGTAGGTATTCTCAACAGTCACCACCAATCTATTAAACTTAAAGTTACAACACATAGAGAAAGTGTGGATTTCCTGGACACCACAGTATTTAAATTACAACAGGAGAATAACAGCCACAAGCTAGCAACAAAGGTATTCTTTAAAGAAACAGACACACACACACTCCTGCACATAAACAGCCACCATCCAAAACATACCTTTCGGGGGCTGGTGAAGTCACAACTGACACGTTTTCACCGCATATGCACAAACGGAGAGGACTTTAGGGAAGCCACCACAACCCTATTTACTGCACTGAGACAGAGAGGTTACACAAAAAGGTTCCTCAGGCACCTTAAGTCTGATTTCCTGAGGGGACTGAATAGCCCACGGCCAAACAGAGAAGTAGCAAGACTACCACTGATAACGACATACGATACAATGACCAAACTAATACACGGAGTGATTAAAACCCAATTTGGGAAACTAAAAGAGGATGTTGACACACTTAGTCGATACCACATAACGTCGGCATACAAAAGAACTCGGAACCTTCGCGACATGCTGGTTCGGAGTAGGATAAGAAAACAGACAACCCAGAACTGCACAAACCCAAAATGTGGGACGTGTAAATACCTAATAATCCGCAAAATGATACAAAATAGACACACAGGAAAAGCAGCCCTAATTAAACAAAGAATTACATGTGAACAGCACAATGCTGTTTATGCAATTCGATGCAAACAATGCCACATCTTGTATGTAGGAGAAACAGGGAATAGTCTAAGGATGAGGCTCACAGGGCACCTCAGTGCTATTAGAACAAAGGATGTATACAAACCTACCTCCCGACACTTCATGGAGCATGGTCTTGAATCCCTGGAATTTATGGGGTTGGAGACCAACATGAACTGGACAACCTCACAAAGGAAGAGGAGGGAAAAACACTGGATAACAACCCTACAAACTCAGTTACCAAAGGGCTTAAATCAGATCTAAAATGGGGGAAATCCAACATCAAAAAACAAAACTGCCCCGACCTTAATTACCACAAATCCCAACCCCAACTTGATAAACCTCCCAAACCGCAACCACACCACACCCTACCCTAATCACAATAAACAGAGCTAACCCCTACTGTTTAAGCTAACCAAAACCACTAAACCCCACACTGCCCACAACAAACAGACCAAAGCCCCAACCCTAACTACAAACAGACCACATCCATATCCCAAATCCTAACTCCAAATGCACCCCACTCTACCCCTAAAGCCTAACCGTAACTCTAATACAGCAAACCTAATCTCCCACCCCACCCCTAAAATCTAAGCCTAACACACCCCACCCTACTCCTAAACCCTGACCCTCACTTAACCCTACCCCTAATGCAACCCTAACCCATAACTCCAACCCCCCAGCCCTGAATCTAATCACAACTCTCCAAATGCACCCCACTCTACCCCTAAAGCCTAACCGTAACTCTAATACAGCAAACCTAATCTCCCACCCCACCCCTAAAATCTAAGCCTAACACACCCCACCCTACTCCTAAACCCTGACCCTCACTTAACCCTACCCCTAATGCAACCCTAACCCATAACTCCAACCCCCCAGCCCTGAATCTAATCACAACTCTCCAAATGCACCCCACTCTACCCCTAAAGCCTAACCGTAACTCTAATACAGCAAACCTAATCTCCCACCCCACCCCTAAAATCTAAGCCTAACACACCCCACCCTACTCCTAAACCCTGACCCTCACTTAACCCTACCCCTAATGCAACCCTAACCCATAACTCCAACCCCCCAGCCCTGAATCTAATCACAACTCTGACCCTGGACCCTAACCCTGATGCACCCTACCCTACCCCTAAACACCTAACCCTAACCCTGATGCACCCTACCCTACCCCTAAACACCTAACCCTAACCCTGATGCACCCAACCCTACCCCTAAAACATAACCCTAACCCCACCCCACCCCTAAACACCTAACCCTAACCCTGATGCACCCCAACCTAACCCCAATATAGCCCTGAACCTAACTGCGACCCTGACCCTCACCTAACCCCAACACTAACCCCAGTGCAGCAACCCTAACCCTAACCTGAACCTCCCAACCTCAATACAACATAACCCTAACACTACGTAAAATAAAGGGTAGAGTTCCAACACCAATAATAATAACTAAATACGACATAGAGGCCATAAATTGGCAAAACCCAGGAACTGATTATAACCCCAGAGGGGGATCAAAGGATTACGGATCAAGAAATTACTAAGAAGCGATCGGCAAGAAAAAGAAGCCAGGTGGTAAGGTAAAGCGTGGGCCAACCAAAAGTGGCAGGTATAAGTGACAAGAAGCTCAAGGGATGAGTGAGAATACGAACACAAGAGGGTGTAACTACCCTCCTGCCCACACCATACAACCTAACATTCAGGAGTGACACGCTTTACATTACCACAGACAAAAAAAGATATAAATGCCAAGAAAAGAAAACCCAGAGAATATATCTTGCAAATACCTTAAATCTAAACTTGATCAGTGAGGTAGATGGTTAAATAACTTTTTGTTCCCCTTTTGCCCCCCCCACAAAAAAAGCAGCAAGCAACTTATAAAAATAGGGAGCACCAAGGAGGTTTTTTTAAATTTTAAAATCTAAAATATTTAAAAGGTGCACTTAAAATAAAGCATGGCTGGAAATGTGGGTCTGACAGACATGGAACTCATCTTCCCAAACCCCCCCCCCCCCCCACGAGGTTTGGGACAGCAATAAGGGCACAAAAGATTACATATTTTTAAAAAAAGTTGTAGTTCCCATAGACACGGTCTCTGGACATTGATGCGGGGACGACCCCTTTAAGAGATGCCTGGTGCTGCGGGGACGGCCCCTTTAAGAGATGCCTGGTGCTGCGGGGAACGCGACAGCAGGGAGCTGCTGGATATCGACCTCGGTTTTTTTAAAAGAAACCCTTTCCCCGGGGATCTGGAGGAGTTGGGGACACGGGTGAGAATCCGATAACTTTATCTAGTCTTTAGATTTTGAGCGTTCACCGGGTGATTTTTATCTTTGAAATCGGGTTTTTTTCTCAGCGACTGAAAAGCGAGCGCCGCGTGAGGCATTCTGGGATATGGAGTTCTCTCGGGTCAAACACGAGGGCAAGACCCGTAAATAAAAGGGTTTACTTGGTCTCTCTGGGGCTGGGGGACCTTTCTTTCCCCCTCCTCTCCCCCCGGGGGGCGGGTGGCAGCGGTTACGGGAGTTTTTATGGGGAATCGGACCTTGGAAATCAAAATTTTGTTCCACGCGGCCGCTGAAAAGCGAGCGCCGCGTGAGGCACTCTGGGATATGGAGTTCTCTCGGGTCAAACACGAGGGCAACGCTCTTAAATAAAAGGGTTTACTTTGGTTTTTTGGGGCTGGGGGACCTTTCTTTCCCCCTCCTCTCCCCCCGGGGGGGTGGGTGGCGGCGGATTCGGGAGTTTTTATGGGGAATCGGACCTTGGAAATCGGTTTTTTTCTGCGCGGCCGCTGAAAAGCGAGCGACGCGTGAGGCATTCTGGGAGATTGAGTTTCGTTTAACGAGCGATCGGGTTTAAAAAGGAGGAAATCGGTGGGAAGTTTAATTAATTGTTTAAAATACCCTCATAATTAAAAGGCATAGCCGGAGGTGGGGGTTTGGAGAAGTAGCTTCATGTTTTTATCTTAAAAAATGAGGTGAGGCGGACAGGTAATCAAGCCCCGGGGTCAGCAGACAGTCAGACTCCGTGGCGCCAGAATGACCTGGAGCATTAAAACAGATTCAAAGGTTAAAAAGCAATATTTTTTAAAACATTACCTCAAAAAAAATAACCCCAAACATCTAAGATAAACTAAAGGAACATTAAAACATTAGGTTAAAAAAATATAATTTAAAAATAACGAACACGTGGAGCGAAGGGGGCGGGGCCAGCCCTGCATGAGACAGGACTCATTACATACAGGACAGATATTCTAACCAATCCCAGGTCAAGGCTAGCCTGCTTGTGGGCGGGAACAAAACTTCAGCCAACAGTAGCACACAGGGGAGGGGCCAGTCCAAGGCTCCGGACTTATAAACAACTGTAAACAAAGTTAAAATCCTTTCTCCCTGATGAAGCTTAAGGATAAGCGAAACGTCGGAGAAAAAAAGATTCCAGGCCGGAGAACTTACTGAACGAAAGAGTTTTTGGATAGTACTGTTGCAGGCAGAGAACCATCGAAGCCAGAGAGCCACCGGAGGGGAGGTGAGACCGGTGGAAAAAGAGCCTTTCCAGGCGGGACAGCCGGCTGAGCTGGGGAGTGTTTGGAGGACGCAGTCCCAGGCAGGAGACCATCTGAGCCAGGGAGCCACCGTGGGGTGAGATTACAGTTACTAGCGGGGACCTCTATTACCAAATAGAAGCTAGTAACATCTTTTAAAACCTTTTGCACCTTTCTACACCCAGGGAATGGCTAACACTATGCGGAACACATGCAGGTTGTCTGACAACCGTACGCATATGAGGTCGGACCCTGGTACACATAGGTGTCTCCCCGTAGCCAGGGATGAATTTGCTACAACAGTGAGAATAATTTATAGAATTTTCCAGACAATCCACCATCTAATATTCTTAAAGGGCCAGAATCAGCCCCCTAAGGGCATCTTAAAACAAGCTGATAAACTAACCTGCTTTATAAAACCGGCAAAACCGTCACAGGAAACCCTAACCAAATTGGCTTTGAATTCAGAAAATTGGGCAAAACAGACCAGACAGATTCTAATTGAGCACTATACAACAAACCTGGAAGAATTAGAAAATGAATTTGCTCAGGCTGCAGTGACAGAGCGCCTGGAAGAAATGATGGCGAAAGCCACTAATTGGATTAAAAAGAGTCTTAGACATAAATTCAAAATTCAATCAATTGATGAGGCAAAGAGACATGTGGTGGGATTAGCATCACGGTTGACAGAGCAAGGGACCAGCACACAATTGAGGACAGAACAGCGGACCGGCATACGGACTAGGACGCCCCCACGCCATAGGCCAAATACCTGGGCAGCCTTGTTCCACCAGCCTGCGATCACAGCCCCCTCATGCCGCAGACGGACTGAAAACCCCCCCCCACCCCGTGGGCCAGCTGCCACGACTTTGTCACGCCACCGACGGACACCCCCACCCCGTGAGCCAACTGCCACAACCTCGTCAAGCCACCGACACACCCCCCCACCCTTTGAGCCAGCTGCCATGACTTCAGCACGCCACCGGCAGACCCCCCCACCCCTTGCACCAGTTGCCACGACTTCGTCACACCACCAACACACCCCCCCACCCTTGGAGCCAGCTGCCATGACTTCGTCATGCCACCGATGGACCCCCCCACCCCTTGCACCAGTTGCCACGACTTCGTCACACCACCAACACACACCCCCACCCTTTGAGCCAGCTGCCATGACTTCGTCACGCCACCGACAGACCCCCCCACCCCGTGGGCCAGCGACCCCGACTTCATCACACCACCAGCAGACCACTGAAACCCCCCCTTCCTTGCGGTCCAGGGCAGTGACCCCCCCTTCCCCGCCATCCAGGGCGGCGACTAGCCCTACCCCACCCCACAGGCCAAGGACCAGGATTTCCAATGTGGCCATCATTAGGGACCTGGACATCACACTTGGCTCTCAAGAGCCTGAGCCACGTAGACCCCAGCACTACATGGGGAACCAACATCAGACCGTATTAAACCAAATCACTAGGGATTCCTCAGACCCAAAACAAACAGAAGGGAGAACCCCTCCTACACCAGGGACAAATCCATGCACAACATTCCTGTACCCCAAAACCAGGGTCATGTACCAACCGCTCCCACAGAGACAAAAGAAAGACTGTACCAAACCAACCATCCCAAGAAATACAGCAGTTCTAGAGCCCGAGATCAGTGTCACAAAACAACCCCTTCCACAGAAACAAAGGAGCGACCAGACCGGACAGGTAAACCCAATAGACACAGAAATGAGGACAGGAACAATGAGAGCCCAGACAGACAACACAGTAGGAGAGGCAGAAATAGCTGAAGCCGAGGTAGGGAACACAATAGGGGAGGCAGGGGTAGCAGACATAGAAACAGAAAACACACCAACAGGGGCAGAACCTGACTCTGAAGGGGAAGATGCACAGAGAGTGACGAGGCACCCCAACACCAGCCGAAAAAACATTACCTGGAAATTGGAACCCAGAAAATCAATTTTAATAATAGGAGATTCCAACCTCTCCAAGATAAAAAGATGCCCAAATCCCACCACCCAAATTGATAGCTTTCCAGGAGCTAAATTCATTCATGTCACAGCAATTCTGGACAAATTGGAACCCTGTCCGGAGACCAAAAAGGTGGTGCTCTCAGTTGGCATTAATAATCGAACGCAGAGACCACTGACTGCAACCAAGCAACTGCAGTCATTACTTAAATTGGCTAAGAGCACATTCCCAAATGCTCAGATCTGGGTGCCGGAAATTAACTTCAGTAACTTACTTCCAGAAACAGAGAGGGATACAATCAGAGGAATTAACCAGCATATAAAAAAACAGAATTACATACCAGCAATTAATGCTAGATCCTTTAAAGTGGGGGCTGACCACATCCATTGGACAGATAGCACTGCCCATAACATAATAAACCAGTGGATGAAGTCTTTAAACTAAAAAGGACATTAACCCAAGAGAAGGGTAGATTACACCTGGGAAAAACTGTTATTAATATTTCCCAACTCTTTAACCCCACAGAGGTACAGGAGAGGGTTTTAAACAAGGGCCTTACATTTGTTCCAACCCCAAAACATTGTAAAGTACAAATTCAGGAAGATCTGAAAAGGTTTTACAGGAGAGTAAAACTGACCGATTACTTTAGCGATTCAGAAACAGACAAGCAACCTTTTACACCACCATCAGAATGGACCCCACCAAACAATAAAATAGAGCCAGAAATCCTAAACTTTATTAAACAGACTCAATCACAAATTGAAAAAATCCCTAAACAGACAGACAAGCAAAACCTCACTGGAAGAGAGAGACGGGCAATCATAGAACTTAGAAACAATCTAGATATAATCATAAAACCAGCAGATAAGGGCAGTAGTATAGTGATCATGGATAGGCAACAGTATCTACTTGAAGCTCACAGACAGCTTAATAATACAGCCCACTACACGAAATTAGCAGGACCAATTTACCAGGACACACGAAAAGAGATTGGAAACATTTTAACAGAACTAAAGAAATCTAAACACTTGAATCAGAAACAAGTGGAATACCTAAGGGGGGAACAACCACAACCCAGAAAATTCTACATACTACCCAAAATACACAAGCACCCTGACACATGGACTGTACCAGGAGAAATACCACCAGGAAGACCCATTGTGTCAGACTGTGGTAGTGAATCCTACAGGATAGCAGAATACATTGACTCATTCCTAAACCCCTTATCACAGAAGCACCCTAGCTACATTAAAGACACTTACCACTTCATAGAAATAGTGAACTCACTGACCGTACCCCCGAACGCAATACTCTTTACCATGGACATTGAAAGCCTATACACAAACATAGAAACAGACAGAGGCATACAGGCAGTGGAAAATATCCTTAGAAAGTTCCCCCAACCCCACAGACCAGATGCAGCCATAATCCAGCTATTACACCTAGGACTAACAAAAAATGACTTTGAATTCCAGGAGCAATTCTACCTACAGATTAAGGGCACGGCTATGGGCAAGAAATTTGCCCCGGCCTACGCAAACATATACATGGCAGACTGGGAAAACACAGTCTTTGAAAAGTGTTCCAAGCTCCCGATGTGTTATTACAGATACCTGGATGACATATGGGGAGTCTGGACTCACACAGAAACAGAATTGCAAGAATTTGTAGGTATTCTCAACAGTCACCACCAATCTATTAAACTTAAAGTTACAACACATAGAGAAAGTGTGGATTTCCTGGACACCACAGTATTTAAATTACAACAGGAGAATAACAGCCACAAGCTAGCAACAAAGGTATTCTTTAAAGAAACAGACACACACACACTCCTGCACATAAACAGCCACCATCCAAAACATACCTTTCGGGGGCTGGTGAAGTCACAACTGACACGTTTTCACCGCATATGCACAAACGGAGAGGACTTTAGGGAAGCCACCACAACCCTATTTACTGCACTGAGACAGAGAGGTTACACAAAAAGGTTCCTCAGGCACCTTAAGTCTGATTTCCTGAGGGGACTGAATAGCCCACGGCCAAACAGAGAAGTAGCAAGACTACCACTGATAACGACATACGATACAATGACCAAACTAATACACGGAGTGATTAAAACCCAATTTGGGAAACTAAAAGAGGATGTTGACACACTTAGTCGATACCACATAACGTCGGCATACAAAAGAACTCGGAACCTTCGCGACATGCTGGTTCGGAGTAGGATAAGAAAACAGACAACCCAGAACTGCACAAACCCAAAATGTGGGACGTGTAAATACCTAATAATCCGCAAAATGATACAAAATAGACACACAGGAAAAGCAGCCCTAATTAAACAAAGAATTACATGTGAACAGCACAATGCTGTTTATGCAATTCGATGCAAACAATGCCACATCTTGTATGTAGGAGAAACAGGGAATAGTCTAAGGATGAGGCTCACAGGGCACCTCAGTGCTATTAGAACAAAGGATGTATACAAACCTACCTCCCGACACTTCATGGAGCATGGTCTTGAATCCCTGGAATTTATGGGGTTGGAGACCAACATGAACTGGACAACCTCACAAAGGAAGAGGAGGGAAAAACACTGGATAACAACCCTACAAACTCAGTTACCAAAGGGCTTAAATCAGATCTAAAATGGGGGAAATCCAACATCAAAAAACAAAACTGCACCGACCTTAATTACCACAAATCCCAACCCCAACTTGATAAACCTCCCAAACCGCAACCACACCACACCCTACCCTAATCACAATAAACAGAGCTAACCCCTACTGTTTAAGCTAACCAAAACCACTAAACCCCACACTGCCCACAACAAACAGACCAAAGCCCCAACCCTAACTACAAACAGACCACATCCATATCCCAAATCCTAACTCCAAATGCACCCCACTCTACCCCTAAAGCCTAACCGTAACTCTAATACAGCAAACCTAATCTCCCACCCCACCCCTAAAATCTAAGCCTAACACACCCCACCCTACTCCTAAACCCTGACCCTCACTTAACCCTACCCCTAATGCAACCCTAACCCATAACTCCAACCCCCCAGCCCTGAATCTAATCACAACTCTCCAAATGCACCCCACTCTACCCCTAAAGCCTAACCGTAACTCTAATACAGCAAACCTAATCTCCCACCCCACCCCTAAAATCTAAGCCTAACACACCCCACCCTACTCCTAAACCCTGACCCTCACTTAACCCTACCCCTAATGCAACCCTAACCCATAACTCCAACCCCCCAGCCCTGAATCTAATCACAACTCTCCAAATGCACCCCACTCTACCCCTAAAGCCTAACCGTAACTCTAATACAGCAAACCTAATCTCCCACCCCACCCCTAAAATCTAAGCCTAACACACCCCACCCTACTCCTAAACCCTGACCCTCACTTAACCCTACCCCTAATGCAACCCTAACCCATAACTCCAACCCCCCAGCCCTGAATCTAATCACAACTCTGACCCTGGACCCTAACCCTGATGCACCCTACCCTACCCCTAAACACCTAACCCTAACCCTGATGCACCCTACCCTACCCCTAAACACCTAACCCTAACCCTGATGCACCCAACCCTACCCCTAAAACATAACCCTAACCCCACCCCACCCCTAAACACCTAACCCTAACCCTGATGCACCCCAACCTAACCCCAATATAGCCCTGAACCTAACTGCGACCCTGACCCTCACCTAACCCCAACACTAACCCCAGTGCAGCAACCCTAACCCTAACCTGAACCTCCCAACCTCAATACAACATAACCCTAACACTACGTAAAATAAAGGGTAGAGTTCCAACACCAATAATAATAACTAAATACGACATAGAGGCCATAAATTGGCAAAACCCAGGAACTGATTATAACCCCAGAGGGGGATCAAAGGATTACGGATCAAGAAATTACTAAGAAGCGATCGGCAAGAAAAAGAAGCCAGGTGGTAAGGTAAAGCGTGGGCCAACCAAAAGTGGCAGGTATAAGTGACAAGAAGCTCAAGGGATGAGTGAGAATACGAACACAAGAGGGTGTAACTACCCTCCTGCCCACACCATACAACCTAACCCTAACCCTAACCCTAACCCTAACCCTAACCCTAACCCTAACCCTAACCCTAACCCTAACCCTAATGCAGTGACGCACTAAGGACTTGGTCTGTTTGTTTATAGCTCCCTGATGAGCCGCAAGATGGCGAAACCGGTCGGAGTGTTCCAAGAAGGAACGATGGATGTTACTTAAGGCTGGAGGACGGGACACATTCAGTAGTAGCCAAGCAGGAACTCTGGATGGTGCCTAAAGCTAAAGCACAAGGTGCATTCATTTGGACAACAGCAACAGTCTGAGGTGCGGGCCAGAACCAAGAGGCAGACAACATAGGGAGGGCGTTTCCCCCCTCTGCCCACCATTTTAAAACCTAACCCTAACCCTAACCCTAACCCTAACCCCTAACCCTAACCCTAACCCTAACCCCTAACCCCTAACCCTAACCCTAACCCTAACCCTAACCCTAACCCCTAACCCTAACCCTAACCCTAACCCCTAACCCTAACCCTAACCCTAACCCTAACCCTAACCCTAATGCACTAACCCTAACCCTAACCCTAACCCTAACCCTAACCCTAACCCTAATGCACTAACCCTAACCCTAACCCTAACCCTAACCCTAACCCTAACCCTAACCCTAATGCAGCGTAACCCTAACCCTAACCCTAACCCTAACCCTAACCCTAACCCTAATGCACCCTAACCCTAACCCTAACCCTAACCCTAACCCTAACCCTAACCCTAACCCTAATGCAGCGTAAGCGTAACCCTAACCCTAACCCTAACCCTAACCCTAACCCTAATGCAGCGTAACCCTAACCCTAACCCTAACCCTAACCCTAACCCTAACCCTAACCCTAACCCTAATGCAGCGTACCCTAACCCTAACCCTAACCCTAACCCTAACCCTAACCCTAACCCTCACCCTAACCCTAACCCTAACCCTAATGCAGCGTAACCCTAACCCTAACCCTAACCCTAACCCTAACCCTAACCCTAACCCTAACCCTAACCCTAATGCAGCGTAACCCTAACCCTAACCCTAACCCTAACCCTAACCCTAACCCTAACCCTAACCGTAACCCTAATGCAGCGTAACCCTAACCCTAACCCTAACCCTAACCCTAACCCTAACCCTAACCCTAACCCTAACCCTAACCAAGAGGCAGACAACATAGGGAGGGCGTTTCCCCCCTCTGCCCACCATTTTAAAACCTAACCTTTGCAAGTGACGCACTAAGGACTTGGTCTGTTTGTTTGTAGCTCCCTGATGAGCCGCAAGATGGCGAAACCGGTCGGAGTGTTCCAAGAAGGAACGATGGATGGTACTTAAGGCTGCAGGACGGGACACATTCAGTAGTAGCCAAGCAGGAACTCTGGATGGTGCCTAAAGCTAAAGCACAAGGTGCATTCATTTGGACAACAGCAACAGTCTGAGGTGCGGGCCAGAACCAAGAGGCAGACAACATAGGGAGGGCGTTTCCCCCCTCTGCCCACCATTTTAAAACCTAACCTTTGCAAGTGACGCACTAAGGACTTGGTCTGTTTGTTTGTAGCTCCCTGATGAGCCGCAAGATGGCGAAACCGGTCGGAGTGTTCCAAGAAGGAACGATGGATGGTACTTAAGGCTGCAGGACGGGACACATTCAGTAGTAGCCAAGCAGGAACTCTGGATGGTGCCTAAAGCTAAAGCACAAGGTGCATTCATTTGGACAACAGCAACAGTCTGAGGTGCGGGCCAGAACCAAGAGGCAGACAACATAGGGAGGGCGTTTCCCCCCTCTGCCCACCATTTTAAAACCTAACCTTTGCAAGTGACGCACTAAGGACTTGGTCTGTTTGTTTGTAGCTCCCTGATGAGCCGCAAGATGGCGAAACCGGTCGGAGTGTTCCAAGAAGGAACGATGGATGGTACTTAAGGCTGCAGGACGGGACACATTCAGTAGTAGCCAAGCAGGAACTCTGGATGGTGCCTAAAGCTAAAGCACAAGGTGCATTCATTTGGACAACAGCAACAGTCTGAGGTGCGGGCCAGAACCAAGAGGCAGACAACATAGGGAGGGCGTTTCCCCCCTCTGCCCACCATTTTAAAACCTAACCTTTGCAAGTGACGCACTAAGGACTTGGTCTGTTTGTTTGTAGCTCCCTGATGAGCCGCAAGATGGCGAAACCGGTCGGAGTGTTCCAAGAAGGAACGATGGATGGTACTTAAGGCTGCAGGACGGGACACATTCAGTAGTAGCCAAGCAGGAACTCTGGATGGTGCCTAAAGCTAAAGCACAAGGTGCATTCATTTGGACAACAGCAACAGTCTGAGGTGCGGGCCAGAACCAAGAGGCAGACAACATAGGGAGGGCGTTTCCCCCCTCTGCCCACCATTTCAAAACCTAACCTTTGCAAGTGACGCACTAAGGACTTGGTCTGTTTGTTTGTAGCTCCCTGATGAGCCGCAAGATGGCGAAACCGGTCGGAGTGTTCCAAGAAGGAACGATGGATGGTACTTAAGGCTGCAGGACGGGACACATTCAGTAGTAGCCAAGCAGGAACTCTGGATGGTGCCTAAAGCTAAAGCACAAGGTGCATTCATTTGGACAACAGCAACAGTCTGAGGTGCGGGCCAGAACCAAGAGGCAGACAACATAGGGAGGGCGTTTCCCCCCTCTGCCCACCATTTTAAAACCTAACCTTTGCAAGTGACGCACTAAGGACTTGGTCTGTTTGTTTGTAGCTCCCTGATGAGCCGCAAGATGGCGAAACCGGTCGGAGTGTTCCAAGAAGGAACGATGGATGGTACTTAAGGCTGCAGGACGGGACACATTCAGTAGTAGCCAAGCAGGAACTCTGGATGGTGCCTAAAGCTAAAGCACAAGGTGCATTCATTTGGACAACAGCAACAGTCTGAGGTGCGGGCCAGAACCAAGAGGCAGACAACATAGGGAGGGCGTTTCCCCCCTCTGCCCACCATTTTAAAACCTAACCTTTGCAAGTGACGCACTAAGGACTTGGTCTGTTTGTTTGTAGCTCCCTGATGAGCCGCAAGATGGCGAAACCGGTCGGAGTGTTCCAAGAAGGAACGATGGATGGTACTTAAGGCTGCAGGACGGGACACATTCAGTAGTAGCCAAGCAGGAACTCTGGATGGTGCCTAAAGCTAAAGCACAAGGTGCATTCATTTGGACAACAGCAACAGTCTGAGGTGCGGGCCAGAACCAAGAGGCAGACAACATAGGGAGGGCGTTTCCCCCCTCTGCCCACCATTTTAAAACCTAACCTTTGCAAGTGACGCACTAAGGACTTGGTCTGTTTGTTTGTAGCTCCCTGATGAGCCGCAAGATGGCGAAACCGGTCGGAGTGTTCCAAGAAGGAACGATGGATGGTACTTAAGGCTGCAGGACGGGACACATTCAGTAGTAGCCAAGCAGGAACTCTGGATGGTGCCTAAAGCTAAAGCACAAGGTGCATTCATTTGGACAACAGCAACAGTCTGAGGTGCGGGCCAGAACCAAGAGGCAGACAACATAGGGAGGGCGTTTCCCCCATCTGCCCACCATTTTAAAACCTAACCTTTGCAAGTGACGCACTAAGGACTTGGTCTGTTTGTTTGTAGCTCCCTGATGAGCCGCAAGATGGCGAAACCGGTCGGAGTGTTCCAAGAAGGAACGATGGATGGTACTTAAGGCTGCAGGACGGGACACATTCAGTAGTAGCCAAGCAGGAACTCTGGATGGTGCCTAAAGCTAAAGCACAAGGTGCATTCATTTGGACAACAGCAACAGTCTGAGGTGCGGGCCAGAACCAAGAGGCAGACAACATAGGGAGGGCGTTTCCCCCCTCTGCCCACCATTTTAAAACCTAACCTTTGCAAGTGACGCACTAAGGACTTGGTCTGTTTGTTTGTAGCTCCCTGATGAGCCGCAAGATGGCGAAACCGGTCGGAGTGTTCCAAGAAGGAACGATGGATGGTACTTAAGGCTGCAGGACGGGACACATTCAGTAGTAGCCAAGCAGGAACTCTGGATGGTGCCTAAAGCTAAAGCACAAGGTGCATTCATTTGGACAACAGCAACAGTCTGAGGTGCGGGCCAGAACCAAGAGGCAGACAACATAGGGAGGGCGTTTCCCCCCTCTGCCCACCATTTTAAAACCTAACCTTTGCAAGTGACGCACTAAGGACTTGGTCTGTTTGTTTGTAGCTCCCTGATGAGCCGCAAGATGGCGAAACCGGTCGGAGTGTTCCAAGAAGGAACGATGGATGGTACTTAAGGCTGGAGGACGGGACACATTCAGTAGTAGCCAAGCAGGAACTCTGGATGGTGCCTAAAGCTAAAGCACAAGGTGCATTCATTTGGACAACAGCAACAGTCTGAGGTGCGGGCCAGAACCAAGAGGCAGACAACATAGGGAGGGCGTTTCCCCCCTCTGCCCACCATTTTAAAACCTAACTTTTGCAAGTGACGCACTAAGGACTTGGTCTGTTTGTTTGTAGCTCCCTGATGAGCCGTGAGATGGCGAAACCGGTCGGAGTGTTCCAAGAAGGAACGATGGATGGTACTTAAGGCTGGAGGACGGGACACATTCAGTAGTAGCCAAGCAGGAACTCTGGATGGTGCCTAAAGCTAAAGCACAAGGTGCATTCATTTGGACAACAGCAACAGTCTGAGGTGCGGGCCAGAACCAAGAGGCAGACAACATAGGGAGGGCGTTTCCCCCCTCTGCCCACCATTTTAAAACCTAACTTTTGCAAGTGACGCACTAAGGACTTGGTCTGTTTGTTTGTAGCTCCCTGATGAGCCGTGAGATGGCGAAACCGGTCGGAGTGTTCCAAGAAGGAACGATGGATGGTACTTAAGGCTGGAGGACGGGACACATTCAGTAGTAGCCAAGCAGGAACTCTGGATGGTGCCTAAAGCTAAAGCACAAGGTGCATTCATTTGGACAACAGCAACAGTCTGAGGTGCGGGCCAGAACCAAGAGGCAGACAACATAGGGAGGGCGTTTCCCCCCTCTGCCCACCATTTTAAAACCTAACTTTTGCAAGTGACGCACTAAGGACTTGGTCTGTTTGTTTGTAGCTCCCTGATGAGCCGTGAGATGGCGAAACCGGTCGGAGTGTTCCAAGAAGGAACGATGGATGGTACTTAAGGCTGGAGGACGGGACACATTCAGTAGTAGCCAAGCAGGAACTCTGGATGGTGCCTAAAGCTAAAGCACAAGGTGCATTCATTTGGACAACAGCAACAGTCTGAGGTGCGGGCCAGAACCAAGAGGCAGACAACATAGGGAGGGCGTTTCCCCCCTCTGCCCACCATTTTAAAACCTAACCTTTGCAAGTGACGCACTAAGGACTTGGTCTGTTTGTTTGTAGCTCCCTGATGAGCCGCAAGATGGCGAAACCGGTCGGAGTGTTCCAAGAAGGAACGATGGATGGTACTTAAGGCTGCAGGACGGGACACATTCAGTAGTAGCCAAGCAGGAACTCTGGATGGTGCCTAAAGCTAAAGCACAAGGTGCATTCATTTGGACAACAGCAACAGTCTGAGGTGCGGGCCAGAACCAAGAGGCAGACAACATAGGGAGGGCGTTTCCCCCCTCTGCCCACCATTTTAAAACCTAACCTTTGCAAGTGACGCACTAAGGACTTGGTCTGTTTGTTTGTAGCTCCCTGATGAGCCGCAAGATGGCGAAACCGGTCGGAGTGTTCCAAGAAGGAACGATGGATGGTACTTAAGGCTGCAGGACGGGACACATTCAGTAGTAGCCAAGCAGGAACTCTGGATGGTGCCTAAAGCTAAAGCACAAGGTGCATTCATTTGGACAACAGCAACAGTCTGAGGTGCGGGCCAGAACCAAGAGGCAGACAACATAGGGAGGGCGTTTCCCCCCTCTGCCCACCATTTTAAAACCTAACCTTTGCAAGTGACGCACTAAGGACTTGGTCTGTTTGTTTGTAGCTCCCTGATGAGCCGCAAGATGGCGAAACCGGTCGGAGTGTTCCAAGAAGGAACGATGGATGGTACTTAAGGCTGCAGGACGGGACACATTCAGTAGTAGCCAAGCAGGAACTCTGGATGGTGCCTAAAGCTAAAGCACAAGGTGCATTCATTTGGACAACAGCAACAGTCTGAGGTGCGGGCCAGAACCAAGAGGCAGACAACATAGGGAGGGCGTTTCCCCCCTCTGCCCACCATTTTAAAACCTAACCTTTGCAAGTGACGCACTAAGGACTTGGTCTGTTTGTTTGTAGCTCCCTGATGAGCCGCAAGATGGCGAAACCGGTCGGAGTGTTCCAAGAAGGAACGATGGATGGTACTTAAGGCTGGAGGACGGGACACATTCAGTAGTAGCCAAGCAGGAACTCTGGATGGTGCCTAAAGCTAAAGCACAAGGTGCATTCATTTGGACAACAGCAACAGTCTGAGGTGCGGGCCAGAACCAAGAGGCAGACAACATAGGGAGGGCGTTTCCCCCCTCTGCCCACCATTTTAAAACCTAACTTTTGCAAGTGACGCACTAAGGACTTGGTCTGTTTGTTTGTAGCTCCCTGATGAGCCGTGAGATGGCGAAACCGGTCGGAGTGTTCCAAGAAGGAACGATGGATGGTACTTAAGGCTGGAGGACGGGACACATTCAGTAGTAGCCAAGCAGGAACTCTGGATGGTGCCTAAAGCTAAAGCACAAGGTGCATTCATTTGGACAACAGCAACAGTCTGAGGTGCGGGCCAGAACCAAGAGGCAGACAACATAGGGAGGGCGTTTCCCCCCTCTGCCCACCATTTTAAAACCTAACTTTTGCAAGTGACGCACTAAGGACTTGGTCTGTTTGTTTGTAGCTCCCTGATGAGCCGTGAGATGGCGAAACCGGTCGGAGTGTTCCAAGAAGGAACGATGGATGGTACTTAAGGCTGGAGGACGGGACACATTCAGTAGTAGCCAAGCAGGAACTCTGGATGGTGCCTAAAGCTAAAGCACAAGGTGCATTCATTTGGACAACAGCAACAGTCTGAGGTGCGGGCCAGAACCAAGAGGCAGACAACATAGGGAGGGCGTTTCCCCCCTCTGCCCACCATTTTAAAACCTAACTTTTGCAAGTGACGCACTAAGGACTTGGTCTGTTTGTTTGTAGCTCCCTGATGAGCCGTGAGATGGCGAAACCGGTCGGAGTGTTCCAAGAAGGAACGATGGATGGTACTTAAGGCTGGAGGACGGGACACATTCAGTAGTAGCCAAGCAGGAACTCTGGATGGTGCCTAAAGCTAAAGCACAAGGTGCATTCATTTGGACAACAGCAACAGTCTGAGGTGCGGGCCAGAACCAAGAGGCAGACAACATAGGGAGGGCGTTTCCCCCCTCTGCCCACCATTTTAAAACCTAACCCTAACCCTAACCCTAATGCACTAACCCTAACCCTAACCCTAACCCTAACCCTAACCCTAACCCTAATGCACTAACCCTAACCCTAACCCTAACCCTAACCCTAACCCTAATGCAGCGTAACCCTAACCCTAACCCTAACCCTAACCCTAATGCACCCTAACCCTAACCCTAACCCTAACCCTAACCCTAACCCTAATGCAGCGTAAGCGTAACCCTAACCCTAACCCTAACCCTAACCCTAACCCTAATGCAGCGTAACCCTAACCCTAACCCTAACCCTAACCCTAACCCTAACCCTAATGCAGCCTAACCCTAACCCTAACCCTAACCCTAACCCTAACCCTAACGCAGCCTAACCCTAACCCTAACCCTAACCCTAACCCTAACCCTAATGCAGCGTAACCCTAACCCTAACCCTAACCCTAACCCTAACCCTAACCCTAACCCTAACCCTAACCAAGAGGCAGACAACATAGGGAGGGCGTTTCCCCCCTCTGCCCACCATTTTAAAACCTAACCTTTGCAAGTGACGCACTAAGGACTTGGTCTGTTTGTTTGTAGCTCCCTGATGAGCCGCAAGATGGCGAAACCGGTCGGAGTGTTCCAAGAAGGAACGATGGATGGTACTTAAGGCTGCAGGACGGGACACATTCAGTAGTAGCCAAGCAGGAACTCTGGATGGTGCCTAAAGCTAAAGCACAAGGTGCATTCATTTGGACAACAGCAACAGTCTGAGGTGCGGGCCAGAACCAAGAGGCAGACAACATAGGGAGGGCGTTTCCCCCCTCTGCCCACCATTTTAAAACCTAACCTTTGCAAGTGACGCACTAAGGACTTGGTCTGTTTGTTTGTAGCTCCCTGATGAGCCGCAAGATGGCGAAACCGGTCGGAGTGTTCCAAGAAGGAACGATGGATGGTACTTAAGGCTGCAGGACGGGACACATTCAGTAGTAGCCAAGCAGGAACTCTGGATGGTGCCTAAAGCTAAAGCACAAGGTGCATTCATTTGGACAACAGCAACAGTCTGAGGTGCGGGCCAGAACCAAGAGGCAGACAACATAGGGAGGGCGTTTCCCCCCTCTGCCCACCATTTTAAAACCTAACCTTTGCAAGTGACGCACTAAGGACTTGGTCTGTTTGTTTGTAGCTCCCTGATGAGCCGCAAGATGGCGAAACCGGTCGGAGTGTTCCAAGAAGGAACGATGGATGGTACTTAAGGCTGCAGGACGGGACACATTCAGTAGTAGCCAAGCAGGAACTCTGGATGGTGCCTAAAGCTAAAGCACAAGGTGCATTCATTTGGACAACAGCAACAGTCTGAGGTGCGGGCCAGAACCAAGAGGCAGACAACATAGGGAGGGCGTTTCCCCCCTCTGCCCACCATTTTAAAACCTAACCTTTGCAAGTGACGCACTAAGGACTTGGTCTGTTTGTTTGTAGCTCCCTGATGAGCCGCAAGATGGCGAAACCGGTCGGAGTGTTCCAAGAAGGAACGATGGATGGTACTTAAGGCTGCAGGACGGGACACATTCAGTAGTAGCCAAGCAGGAACTCTGGATGGTGCCTAAAGCTAAAGCACAAGGTGCATTCATTTGGACAACAGCAACAGTCTGAGGTGCGGGCCAGAACCAAGAGGCAGACAACATAGGGAGGGCGTTTCCCCCCTCTGCCCACCATTTTAAAACCTAACCTTTGCAAGTGACGCACTAAGGACTTGGTCTGTTTGTTTGTAGCTCCCTGATGAGCCGCAAGATGGCGAAACCGGTCGGAGTGTTCCAAGAAGGAACGATGGATGGTACTTAAGGCTGCAGGACGGGACACATTCAGTAGTAGCCAAGCAGGAACTCTGGATGGTGCCTAAAGCTAAAGCACAAGGTGCATTCATTTGGACAACAGCAACAGTCTGAGGTGCGGGCCAGAACCAAGAGGCAGACAACATAGGGAGGGCGTTTCCCCCCTCTGCCCACCATTTTAAAACCTAACCTTTGCAAGTGACGCACTAAGGACTTGGTCTGTTTGTTTGTAGCTCCCTGATGAGCCGCAAGATGGCGAAACCGGTCGGAGTGTTCCAAGAAGGAACGATGGATGGTACTTAAGGCTGCAGGACGGGACACATTCAGTAGTAGCCAAGCAGGAACTCTGGATGGTGCCTAAAGCTAAAGCACAAGGTGCATTCATTTGGACAACAGCAACAGTCTGAGGTGCGGGCCAGAACCAAGAGGCAGACAACATAGGGAGGGCGTTTCCCCCCTCTGCCCACCATTTTAAAACCTAACCTTTGCAAGTGACGCACTAAGGACTTGGTCTGTTTGTTTGTAGCTCCCTGATGAGCCGCAAGATGGCGAAACCGGTCGGAGTGTTCCAAGAAGGAACGATGGATGGTACTTAAGGCTGCAGGACGGGACACATTCAGTAGTAGCCAAGCAGGAACTCTGGATGGTGCCTAAAGCTAAAGCACAAGGTGCATTCATTTGGACAACAGCAACAGTCTGAGGTGCGGGCCAGAACCAAGAGGCAGACAACATAGGGAGGGCGTTTCCCCCCTCTGCCCACCATTTTAAAACCTAACCTTTGCAAGTGACGCACTAAGGACTTGGTCTGTTTGTTTGTAGCTCCCTGATGAGCCGCAAGATGGCGAAACCGGTCGGAGTGTTCCAAGAAGGAACGATGGATGGTACTTAAGGCTGCAGGACGGGACACATTCAGTAGTAGCCAAGCAGGAACTCTGGATGGTGCCTAAAGCTAAAGCACAAGGTGCATTCATTTGGACAACAGCAACAGTCTGAGGTGCGGGCCAGAACCAAGAGGCAGACAACATAGGGAGGGCGTTTCCCCCCTCTGCCCACCATTTTAAAACCTAACCCTAACCCTAACCCTAACCCTAACCCTAATGCAGCGTACCCTAACCCTAACCCTAACCCTAACCCTAACCCTAACCCGAACCCTAATGCATTCCCTAACCCTAACCCTAACCCTAACCCTAACCCTAACCCTAACCCTAACCCTAACCCTAATGCAGCGTGACCCTAACCCTAACCCTAACCCTAACCCTAACCCTAATGCAGCGTAACCCTAACCCTAACCCTAACCCTAACCCTAATGCAGCGTAACCCTAACCCTAACCCTAATGCAGCGTAACCCTAACCCTAACCCTAACCCTAACCCTAACCCTAATGCAGCGTAACCCTAACCCTAACCCTAACCCTAACCCTAACCCTAACCCTAACCCTAATGCAGCGTAACCCTAACCCTAACCCTAACCCTAACCCTAACCCTAATGCAATGCAGTAACCCTAACCCTAACCCTAACCCTAACCCTAACCCTAATGCAGTGTAACCCTAACCCTAACCCTAACCCTAACCCTAATGCAGCGTTACCCTAACCCTAACCCTAACCCCTAACCCTAACCCTAACCCTAACCCCTAACCCTAACCCTAACCCTAACCCTAAATGCCAAGAAAAGAAAACCCAGAGAATATATCTACGGATCAAGAAATTACTAAGAAGCGATCGGCAAGAAAAAGAAGCCAGGTGGTAAGGTAAAGCGTGGGCCAACCAAAAGTGGCAGGTATAAGTGACAAGAAGCTCAAGGGATGAGTGAGAATACGAACACAAGAGGGTGTAACTACCCTCCTGCCCACACCATACAACCTAACATTCAGGAGTGACACGCTTTACATTACCACAGACAAAAAAAGATATAAATGCCAAGAAAAGAAAACCCAGAGAATATATCTACGGATCAAGAAATTACTAAGAAGCGATCGGCAAGAAAAAGAAGCCAGGTGGTAAGGTAAAGCGTGGGCCAACCAAAAGTGGCAGGTATAAGTGACAAGAAGCTCAAGGGATGAGTGAGAATACGAACACAAGAGGGTGTAACTACCCTCCTGCCCACACCATACAACCTAACCCTAACCCTAACCCTAACCCTAACCCTAACCCTAACCCTAACCCTAACCCTAACCCTAATGCAGCGTAACCCTAACCCTAACCCTAACCCTAACCCTAACCCTAACCCTAATTCACTAACCCTAACCCTAACCCTAACCCTAACCCTAACCCTAACCCTAACCCTAACCCTAACACTAATGCAGCGACAACAGCAACAGTCTGAGGTGCGGGCCAGAACCAAGAGGCAGACAACATAGGGAGGGCGTTTCCCCCCTCTGCCCACCATTTTAAAACCTAACCTTTGCAAGTGACGCACTAAGGACTTGGTCTGTTTGTTTGTAGCTCCCTGATGAGCCGCAAGATGGCGAAACCGGTCAGAGTGTTCCAAGAAGGAACGATGGATGGTACTTAAGGCTGGAGGACGGGACACATTCAGTAGTAGCCAAGCAGGAACTCTGGATGGTGCCTAAAGCTAAAGCACAAGGTGCATTCATTTGGACAACAGCAACAGTCTGAGGTGCGGGCCAGAACCAAGAGGCAGACAACATAGGGAGGGCGTTTCCCCCCTCTGCCCACCATTTTAAAACCTAACCTTTGCAAGTGACGCACTAAGGACTTGGTCTGTTTGTTTGTAGCTCCCTGATGAGCCGCAAGATGGCGAAACCGGTCGGAGTGTTCCAAGAAGGAACGATGGATGGTACTTAAGGCTGGAGGACGGGACACATTCAGTAGTAGCCAAGCAGGAACTCTGGATGGTGCCTAAAGCTAAAGCACAAGGTGCATTCATTTGGACAACAGCAACAGTCTGAGGTGCGGGCCAGAACCAAGAGGCAGACAACATAGGGAGGGCGTTTCCCCCCTCTGCCCACCATTTTAAAACCTAACCTTTGCAAGTGACGCACTAAGGACTTGGTCTGTTTGTTTGTAGCTCCCTGATGAGCCGCAAGATGGCGAAACCGGTCGGAGTGTTCCAAGAAGGAACGATGGATGGTACTTAAGGCTGGAGGACGGGACACATTCAGTAGTAGCCAAGCAGGAACTCTGGATGGTGCCTAAAGCTAAAGCACAAGGTGCATTCATTTGGACAACAGCAACAGTCTGAGGTGCGGGCCAGAACCAAGAGGCAGACTACATAGGGAGGGCGTTTCCCCCCTCTGCCCACCATTTTAAAACCTAACCTTTGCAAGTGACGCACTAAGGACTTGGTCTGTTTGTTTGTAGCTCCCTGATGAGCCGCAAGATGGCGAAACCGGTCGGAGTGTTCCAAGAAGGAACGATGGATGGTACTTAAGGCTGGAGGACGGGACACATTCAGTAGTAGCCAAGCAGGAACTCTGGATGGTGCCTAAAGCTAAAGCACAAGGTGCATTCATTTGGACAACAGCAACAGTCTGAGGTGCGGGCCAGAACCAAGAGGCAGACAACATAGGGAGGGCGTTTCCCCCCTCTGCCCACCATTTTAAAACCTAACCTTTGCAAGTGACGCACTAAGGACTTGGTCTGTTTGTTTGTAGCTCCCTGATGAGCCGCAAGATGGCGAAACCGGTCGGAGTGTTCCAAGAAGGAACGATGGATGGTACTTAAGGCTGGAGGACGGGACACATTCAGTAGTAGCCAAGCAGGAACTCTGGATGGTGCCTAAAGCTAAAGCACAAGGTGCATTCATTTGGACAACAGCAACAGTCTGAGGTGCGGGCCAGAACCAAGAGGCAGACAACATAGGGAGGGCGTTTCCCCCCTCTGCCCACCATTTTAAAACCTAACTTTTGCAAGTGACGCACTAAGGACTTGGTCTGTTTGTTTGTAGCTCCCTGATGAGCCGCAAGATGGCGAAACCGGTCGGAGTGTTCCAAGAAGGAACGATGGATGGTACTTAAGGCTGCAGGACGGGACACATTCAGTAGTAGCCAAGCAGGAACTCTGGATGGTGCCTAAAGCTAAAGCACAAGGTGCATTCATTTGGACAACAGCAACAGTCTGAGGTGCGGGCCAGAACCAAGAGGCAGACAACATAGGGAGGGCGTTTCCCCCCTCTGCCCACCATTTTAAAACCTAACCTTTGCAAGTGACGCACTAAGGACTTGGTCTGTTTGTTTGTAGCTCCCTGATGAGCCGCAAGATGGCGAAACCGGTCGGAGTGTTCCAAGAAGGAACGATGGATGGTACTTAAGGCTGCAGGACGGGACACATTCAGTAGTAGCCAAGCAGGAACTCTGGATGGTGCCTAAAGCTAAAGCACAAGGTGCATTCATTTGGACAACAGCAACAGTCTGAGGTGCGGGCCAGAACCAAGAGGCAGACAACATAGGGAGGGCGTTTCCCCCCTCTGCCCACCATTTTAAAACCTAACCCTAACCCTAACCCTAACCCTAACCCTAATGCAGCGTACCCTAACCCTAACCCTAACCCTAACCCTAACCCTAACCCGAACCCTAATGCATTCCCTAACCCTAACCCTAACCCTAACCCTAACCCTAACCCTAACCCTAATGCAGCGTGACCCTAACCCTAACCCTAACCCTAACCCTAACCCTAATGCAGCGTAACCCTAACCCTAACCCTAACCCTAACCCTAATGCAGCGTAACCCTAACCCTAACCCTAATGCAGCGTAACCCTAACCCTAACCCTAACCCTAACCCTAACCCTAATGCAGCGTAACCCTAACCCTAACCCTAACCCTAACCCTAACCCTAACCCTAATGCAGCGTAACCCTAACCCTAACCCTAACCCTAACCCTAACCCTAATGCAATGCAGTAACCCTAACCCTAACCCTAACCCTAATGCAGTGTAACCCTAACCCTAACCCTAACCCTAACCCTAATGCAGCGTTACCCTAACCCTAACCCTAACCCCTAACCCTAACCCTAACCCTAACCCCTAACCCTAACCCTAACCCTAACCCTAAATGCCAAGAAAAGAAAACCCAGAGAATATATCTACGGATCAAGAAATTACTAAGAAGCGATCGGCAAGAAAAAGAAGCCAGGTGGTAAGGTAAAGCGTGGGCCAACCAAAAGTGGCAGGTATAAGTGACAAGAAGCTCAAGGGATGAGTGAGAATACGAACACAAGAGGGTGTAACTACCCTCCTGCCCACACCATACAACCTAACCCTAACCCTAACCCTAACCCTAACCCTAACCCTAACCCTAACCCTAATGCAGCGTAACCCTAACCCTAACCCTAACCCTAACCCTAACCCTAACCCTAATTCACTAACCCTAACCCTAACCCTAACCCTAACCCTAACCCTAACCCTAACCCTAACCCTAACACTAATGCAGCGACAACAGCAACAGTCTGAGGTGCGGGCCAGAACCAAGAGGCAGACAACATAGGGAGGGCGTTTCCCCCCTCTGCCCACCATTTTAAAACCTAACCTTTGCAAGTGACGCACTAAGGACTTGGTCTGTTTGTTTGTAGCTCCCTGATGAGCCGCAAGATGGCGAAACCGGTCGGAGTGTTCCAAGAAGGAACGATGGATGGTACTTAAGGCTGGAGGACGGGACACATTCAGTAGTAGCCAAGCAGGAACTCTGGATGGTGCCTAAAGCTAAAGCACAAGGTGCATTCATTTGGACAACAGCAACAGTCTGAGGTGCGGGCCAGAACCAAGAGGCAGACAACATAGGGAGGGCGTTTCCCCCCTCTGCCCACCATTTTAAAACCTAACCTTTGCAAGTGACGCACTAAGGACTTGGTCTGTTTGTTTGTAGCTCCCTGATGAGCCGCAAGATGGCGAAACCGGTCGGAGTGTTCCAAGAAGGAACGATGGATGGTACTTAAGGCTGGAGGACGGGACACATTCAGTAGTAGCCAAGCAGGAACTCTGGATGGTGCCTAAAGCTAAAGCACAAGGTGCATTCATTTGGACAACAGCAACAGTCTGAGGTGCGGGCCAGAACCAAGAGGCAGACAACATAGGGAGGGCGTTTCCCCCCTCTGCCCACCATTTTAAAACCTAACCTTTGCAAGTGACGCACTAAGGACTTGGTCTGTTTGTTTGTAGCTCCCTGATGAGCCGCAAGATGGCGAAACCGGTCGGAGTGTTCCAAGAAGGAACGATGGATGGTACTTAAGGCTGGAGGACGGGACACATTCAGTAGTAGCCAAGCAGGAACTCTGGATGGTGCCTAAAGCTAAAGCACAAGGTGCATTCATTTGGACAACAGCAACAGTCTGAGGTGCGGGCCAGAACCAAGAGGCAGACTACATAGGGAGGGCGTTTCCCCCCTCTGCCCACCATTTTAAAACCTAACCTTTGCAAGTGACGCACTAAGGACTTGGTCTGTTTGTTTGTAGCTCCCTGATGAGCCGCAAGATGGCGAAACCGGTCGGAGTGTTCCAAGAAGGAACGATGGATGGTACTTAAGGCTGGAGGACGGGACACATTCAGTAGTAGCCAAGCAGGAACTCTGGATGGTGCCTAAAGCTAAAGCACAAGGTGCATTCATTTGGACAACAGCAACAGTCTGAGGTGCGGGCCAGAACCAAGAGGCAGACAACATAGGGAGGGCGTTTCCCCCCTCTGCCCACCATTTTAAAACCTAACCTTTGCAAGTGACGCACTAAGGACTTGGTCTGTTTGTTTGTAGCTCCCTGATGAGCCGCAAGATGGCGAAACCGGTCGGAGTGTTCCAAGAAGGAACGATGGATGGTACTTAAGGCTGGAGGACGGGACACATTCAGTAGTAGCCAAGCAGGAACTCTGGATGGTGCCTAAAGCTAAAGCACAAGGTGCATTCATTTGGACAACAGCAACAGTCTGAGGTGCGGGCCAGAACCAAGAGGCAGACAACATAGGGAGGGCGTTTCCCCCCTCTGCCCACCATTTTAAAACCTAACTTTTGCAAGTGACGCACTAAGGACTTGGTCTGTTTGTTTATAGCTCCCTGATGAGCCGCAAGATGGCGAAACCGGTCGGAGTGTTCCAAGAAGGAACGATGGATGGTACTTAAGGCTGCAGGACAAGACACATTCAGTAGTAGCCAAGCAGGAACTCTGGATGGTGCCTAAAGCTAAAGCACAAGGTGCATTCATTTGGACAACAGCAACAGTCTGAGGTGCGGGCCAGAACCAAGAGGCAGACAACATAGGGAGGGCGTTTCCCCCCTCTGCCCACCATTTTAAAACCTAACTTTTGCAAGTGACGCACTAAGGACTTGGTCTGTTTGTTTATAGCTCCCTGATGAGCCGCAAGATGGCGAAACCGGTCGGAGTGTTCCAAGAAGGAACGATGGATGGTACTTAAGGCTGCAGGACAGGACACATTCAGTAGTAGCCAAGCAGGAACTCTGGATGGTGCCTAAAGCTAAAGCACAAGGTGCATTCATTTGGACAACAGCAACAGTCTGAGGTGCGGGCCAGAACCAAGAGGCAGACAACATAGGGAGGGCGTTTCCCCCCTCTGCCCACCATTTTAAAACCTAACTTTTGCAAGTGACGCACTAAGGACTTGGTCTGTTTGTTTATAGCTCCCTGATGAGCCGCAAGATGGCGAAACCGGTCGGAGTGTTCCAAGAAGGAACGATGGATGGTACTTAAGGCTGCAGGACAGGACACATTCAGTAGTAGCCAAGCAGGAACTCTGGATGGTGCCTAAAGCTAAAGCACAAGGTGCATTCATTTGGACAACAGCAACAGTCTGAGGTGCGGGCCAGAACCAAGAGGCAGACAACATAGGGAGGGCGTTTCCCCCCTCTGCCCACCATTTTAAAACCTAACCTTTGCAAGTGACGCACTAAGGACTTGGTCTGTTTGTTTGTAGCTCCCTGATGAGCCGCAAGATGGCGAAACCGGTCGGAGTGTTCCAAGAAGGAACGATGGATGGTACTTAAGGCTGCAGGACGGGACACATTCAGTAGTAGCCAAGCAGGAACTCTGGATGGTGCCTAAAGCTAAAGCACAAGGTGCATTCATTTGGACAACAGCAACAGTCTGAGGTGCGGGCCAGAACCAAGAGGCAGACAACATAGGGAGGGCGTTTCCCCCCTCTGCCCACCATTTTAAAACCTAACCTTTGCAAGTGACGCACTAAGGACTTGGTCTGTTTGTTTGTAGCTCCCTGATGAGCCGCAAGATGGCGAAACCGGTCGGAGTGTTCCAAGAAGGAACGATGGATGGTACTTAAGGCTGCAGGACGGGACACATTCAGTAGTAGCCAAGCAGGAACTCTGGATGGTGCCTAAAGCTAAAGCACAAGGTGCATTCATTTGGACAACAGCAACAGTCTGAGGTGCGGGCCAGAACCAAGAGGCAGACAACATAGGGAGGGCGTTTCCCCCCTCTGCCCACCATTTTAAAACCTAACCTTTGCAAGTGACGCACTAAGGACTTGGTCTGTTTGTTTGTAGCTCCCTGATGAGCCGCAAGATGGCGAAACCGGTCGGAGTGTTCCAAGAAGGAACGATGGATGGTACTTAAGGCTGCAGGACGGGACACATTCAGTAGTAGCCAAGCAGGAACTCTGGATGGTGCCTAAAGCTAAAGCACAAGGTGCATTCATTTGGACAACAGCAACAGTCTGAGGTGCGGGCCAGAACCAAGAGGCAGACAACATAGGGAGGGCGTTTCCCCCCTCTGCCCACCATTTTAAAACCTAACCTTTGCAAGTGACGCACTAAGGACTTGGTCTGTTTGTTTGTAGCTCCCTGATGAGCCGCAAGATGGCGAAACCGGTCGGAGTGTTCCAAGAAGGAACGATGGATGGTACTTAAGGCTGCAGGACGGGACACATTCAGTAGTAGCCAAGCAGGAACTCTGGATGGTGCCTAAAGCTAAAGCACAAGGTGCATTCATTTGGACAACAGCAACAGTCTGAGGTGCGGGCCAGAACCAAGAGGCAGACAACATAGGGAGGGCGTTTCCCCCCTCTGCCCACCATTTTAAAACCTAACCTTTGCAAGTGACGCACTAAGGACTTGGTCTGTTTGTTTGTAGCTCCCTGATGAGCCGCAAGATGGCGAAACCGGTCGGAGTGTTCCAAGAAGGAACGATGGATGGTACTTAAGGCTGCAGGACGGGACACATTCAGTAGTAGCCAAGCAGGAACTCTGGATGGTGCCTAAAGCTAAAGCACAAGGTGCATTCATTTGGACAACAGCAACAGTCTGAGGTGCGGGCCAGAACCAAGAGGCAGACAACATAGGGAGGGCGTTTCCCCCCTCTGCCCACCATTTTAAAACCTAACCTTTGCAAGTGACGCACTAAGGACTTGGTCTGTTTGTTTGTAGCTCCCTGATGAGCCGCAAGATGGCGAAACCGGTCGGAGTGTTCCAAGAAGGAACGATGGATGGTACTTAAGGCTGCAGGACGGGACACATTCAGTAGTAGCCAAGCAGGAACTCTGGATGGTGCCTAAAGCTAAAGCACAAGGTGCATTCATTTGGACAACAGCAACAGTCTGAGGTGCGGGCCAGAACCAAGAGGCAGACAACATAGGGAGGGCGTTTCCCCCCTCTGCCCACCATTTTAAAACCTAACCTTTGCAAGTGACGCACTAAGGACTTGGTCTGTTTGTTTGTAGCTCCCTGATGAGCCGCAAGATGGCGAAACCGGTCGGAGTGTTCCAAGAAGGAACGATGGATGGTACTTAAGGCTGCAGGACGGGACACATTCAGTAGTAGCCAAGCAGGAACTCTGGATGGTGCCTAAAGCTAAAGCACAAGGTGCATTCATTTGGACAACAGCAACAGTCTGAGGTGCGGGCCAGAACCAAGAGGCAGACAACATAGGGAGGGCGTTTCCCCCCTCTGCCCACCATTTTAAAACCTAACCTTTGCAAGTGACGCACTAAGGACTTGGTCTGTTTGTTTGTAGCTCCCTGATGAGCCGCAAGATGGCGAAACCGGTCGGAGTGTTCCAAGAAGGAACGATGGATGGTACTTAAGGCTGCAGGACGGGACACATTCAGTAGTAGCCAAGCAGGAACTCTGGATGGTGCCTAAAGCTAAAGCACAAGGTGCATTCATTTGGACAACAGCAACAGTCTGAGGTGCGGGCCAGAACCAAGAGGCAGACAACATAGGGAGGGCGTTTCCCCCCTCTGCCCACCATTTTAAAACCTAACCTTTGCAAGTGACGCACTAAGGACTTGGTCTGTTTGTTTGTAGCTCCCTGATGAGCCGCAAGATGGCGAAACCGGTCGGAGTGTTCCAAGAAGGAACGATGGATGGTACTTAAGGCTGCAGGACGGGACACATTCAGTAGTAGCCAAGCAGGAACTCTGGATGGTGCCTAAAGCTAAAGCACAAGGTGCATTCATTTGGACAACAGCAACAGTCTGAGGTGCGGGCCAGAACCAAGAGGCAGACAACATAGGGAGGGCGTTTCCCCCCTCTGCCCACCATTTTAAAACCTAACCTTTGCAAGTGACGCACTAAGGACTTGGTCTGTTTGTTTGTAGCTCCCTGATGAGCCGCAAGATGGCGAAACCGGTCGGAGTGTTCCAAGAAGGAACGATGGATGGTACTTAAGGCTGCAGGACGGGACACATTCAGTAGTAGCCAAGCAGGAACTCTGGATGGTGCCTAAAGCTAAAGCACAAGGTGCATTCATTTGGACAACAGCAACAGTCTGAGGTGCGGGCCAGAACCAAGAGGCAGACAACATAGGGAGGGCGTTTCCCCCCTCTGCCCACCATTTTAAAACCTAACCTTTGCAAGTGACGCACTAAGGACTTGGTCTGTTTGTTTGTAGCTCCCTGATGAGCCGCAAGATGGCGAAACCGGTCGGAGTGTTCCAAGAAGGAACGATGGATGGTACTTAAGGCTGCAGGACGGGACACATTCAGTAGTAGCCAAGCAGGAACTCTGGATGGTGCCTAAAGCTAAAGCACAAGGTGCATTCATTTGGACAACAGCAACAGTCTGAGGTGCGGGCCAGAACCAAGAGGCAGACAACATAGGGAGGGCGTTTCCCCCCTCTGCCCACCATTTTAAAACCTAACCTTTGCAAGTGACGCACTAAGGACTTGGTCTGTTTGTTTGTAGCTCCCTGATGAGCCGCAAGATGGCGAAACCGGTCGGAGTGTTCCAAGAAGGAACGATGGATGGTACTTAAGGCTGCAGGACGGGACACATTCAGTAGTAGCCAAGCAGGAACTCTGGATGGTGCCTAAAGCTAAAGCACAAGGTGCATTCATTTGGACAACAGCAACAGTCTGAGGTGCGGGCCAGAACCAAGAGGCAGACAACATAGGGAGGGCGTTTCCCCCCTCTGCCCACCATTTTAAAACCTAACCTTTGCAAGTGACGCACTAAGGACTTGGTCTGTTTGTTTGTAGCTCCCTGATGAGCCGCAAGATGGCGAAACCGGTCGGAGTGTTCCAAGAAGGAACGATGGATGGTACTTAAGGCTGCAGGACGGGACACATTCAGTAGTAGCCAAGCAGGAACTCTGGATGGTGCCTAAAGCTAAAGCACAAGGTGCATTCATTTGGACAACAGCAACAGTCTGAGGTGCGGGCCAGAACCAAGAGGCAGACAACATAGGGAGGGCGTTTCCCCCCTCTGCCCACCATTTTAAAACCTAACCTTTGCAAGTGACGCACTAAGGACTTGGTCTGTTTGTTTGTAGCTCCCTGATGAGCCGCAAGATGGCGAAACCGGTCGGAGTGTTCCAAGAAGGAACGATGGATGGTACTTAAGGCTGCAGGACGGGACACATTCAGTAGTAGCCAAGCAGGAACTCTGGATGGTGCCTAAAGCTAAAGCACAAGGTGCATTCATTTGGACAACAGCAACAGTCTGAGGTGCGGGCCAGAACCAAGAGGCAGACAACATAGGGAGGGCGTTTCCCCCCTCTGCCCACCATTTTAAAACCTAACCTTTGCAAGTGACGCACTAAGGACTTGGTCTGTTTGTTTGTAGCTCCCTGATGAGCCGCAAGATGGCGAAACCGGTCGGAGTGTTCCAAGAAGGAACGATGGATGGTACTTAAGGCTGCAGGACGGGACACATTCAGTAGTAGCCAAGCAGGAACTCTGGATGGTGCCTAAAGCTAAAGCACAAGGTGCATTCATTTGGACAACAGCAACAGTCTGAGGTGCGGGCCAGAACCAAGAGGCAGACAACATAGGGAGGGCGTTTCCCCCCTCTGCCCACCATTTTAAAACCTAACCTTTGCAAGTGACGCACTAAGGACTTGGTCTGTTTGTTTGTAGCTCCCTGATGAGCCGCAAGATGGCGAAACCGGTCGGAGTGTTCCAAGAAGGAACGATGGATGGTACTTAAGGCTGCAGGACGGGACACATTCAGTAGTAGCCAAGCAGGAACTCTGGATGGTGCCTAAAGCTAAAGCACAAGGTGCATTCATTTGGACAACAGCAACAGTCTGAGGTGCGGGCCAGAACCAAGAGGCAGACAACATAGGGAGGGCGTTTCCCCCCTCTGCCCACCATTTTAAAACCTAACCTTTGCAAGTGACGCACTAAGGACTTGGTCTGTTTGTTTGTAGCTCCCTGATGAGCCGCAAGATGGCGAAACCGGTCGGAGTGTTCCAAGAAGGAACGATGGATGGTACTTAAGGCTGCAGGACGGGACACATTCAGTAGTAGCCAAGCAGGAACTCTGGATGGTGCCTAAAGCTAAAGCACAAGGTGCATTCATTTGGACAACAGCAACAGTCTGAGGTGCGGGCCAGAACCAAGAGGCAGACAACATAGGGAGGGCGTTTCCCCCCTCTGCCCACCATTTTAAAACCTAACCTTTGCAAGTGACGCACTAAGGACTTGGTCTGTTTGTTTGTAGCTCCCTGATGAGCCGCAAGATGGCGAAACCGGTCGGAGTGTTCCAAGAAGGAACGATGGATGGTACTTAAGGCTGCAGGACGGGACACATTCAGTAGTAGCCAAGCAGGAACTCTGGATGGTGCCTAAAGCTAAAGCACAAGGTGCATTCATTTGGACAACAGCAACAGTCTGAGGTGCGGGCCAGAACCAAGAGGCAGACAACATAGGGAGGGCGTTTCCCCCCTCTGCCCACCATTTTAAAACCTAACCTTTGCAAGTGACGCACTAAGGACTTGGTCTGTTTGTTTGTAGCTCCCTGATGAGCCGCAAGATGGCGAAACCGGTCGGAGTGTTCCAAGAAGGAACGATGGATGGTACTTAAGGCTGCAGGACGGGACACATTCAGTAGTAGCCAAGCAGGAACTCTGGATGGTGCCTAAAGCTAAAGCACAAGGTGCATTCATTTGGACAACAGCAACAGTCTGAGGTGCGGGCCAGAACCAAGAGGCAGACAACATAGGGAGGGCGTTTCCCCCCTCTGCCCACCATTTTAAAACCTAACCTTTGCAAGTGACGCACTAAGGACTTGGTCTGTTTGTTTGTAGCTCCCTGATGAGCCGCAAGATGGCGAAACCGGTCGGAGTGTTCCAAGAAGGAACGATGGATGGTACTTAAGGCTGCAGGACGGGACACATTCAGTAGTAGCCAAGCAGGAACTCTGGATGGTGCCTAAAGCTAAAGCACAAGGTGCATTCATTTGGACAACAGCAACAGTCTGAGGTGCGGGCCAGAACCAAGAGGCAGACAACATAGGGAGGGCGTTTCCCCCCTCTGCCCACCATTTTAAAACCTAACCTTTGCAAGTGACGCACTAAGGACTTGGTCTGTTTGTTTGTAGCTCCCTGATGAGCCGCAAGATGGCGAAACCGGTCGGAGTGTTCCAAGAAGGAACGATGGATGGTACTTAAGGCTGCAGGACGGGACACATTCAGTAGTAGCCAAGCAGGAACTCTGGATGGTGCCTAAAGCTAAAGCACAAGGTGCATTCATTTGGACAACAGCAACAGTCTGAGGTGCGGGCCAGAACCAAGAGGCAGACAACATAGGGAGGGCGTTTCCCCCCTCTGCCCACCATTTTAAAACCTAACCTTTGCAAGTGACGCACTAAGGACTTGGTCTGTTTGTTTGTAGCTCCCTGATGAGCCGCAAGATGGCGAAACCGGTCGGAGTGTTCCAAGAAGGAACGATGGATGGTACTTAAGGCTGCAGGACGGGACACATTCAGTAGTAGCCAAGCAGGAACTCTGGATGGTGCCTAAAGCTAAAGCACAAGGTGCATTCATTTGGACAACAGCAACAGTCTGAGGTGCGGGCCAGAACCAAGAGGCAGACAACATAGGGAGGGCGTTTCCCCCCTCTGCCCACCATTTTAAAACCTAACCTTTGCAAGTGACGCACTAAGGACTTGGTCTGTTTGTTTGTAGCTCCCTGATGAGCCGCAAGATGGCGAAACCGGTCGGAGTGTTCCAAGAAGGAACGATGGATGGTACTTAAGGCTGCAGGACGGGACACATTCAGTAGTAGCCAAGCAGGAACTCTGGATGGTGCCTAAAGCTAAAGCACAAGGTGCATTCATTTGGACAACAGCAACAGTCTGAGGTGCGGGCCAGAACCAAGAGGCAGACAACATAGGGAGGGCGTTTCCCCCCTCTGCCCACCATTTTAAAACCTAACCTTTGCAAGTGACGCACTAAGGACTTGGTCTGTTTGTTTGTAGCTCCCTGATGAGCCGCGAGATGGCGAAACCGGTCGGAGTGTTCCAAGAAGGAACGATGGATGGTACTTAAGGCTGCAGGACGGGACACATTCAGTAGTAGCCAAGCAGGAACTCTGGATGGTGCCTAAAGCTAAAGCACAAGGTGCATTCATTTGGACAACAGCAACAGTCTGAGGTGCGGGCCAGAACCAAGAGGCAGACAACATAGGGAGGGCGTTTCCCCCCTCTGCCCACCATTTTAAAACCTAACCTTTGCAAGTGACGCACTAAGGACTTGGTCTGTTTGTTTGTAGCTCCCTGATGAGCCGCAAGATGGCGAAACCGGTCGGAGTGTTCCAAGAAGGAACGATGGATGGTACTTAAGGCTGCAGGACGGGACACATTCAGTAGTAGCCAAGCAGGAACTCTGGATGGTGCCTAAAGCTAAAGCACAAGGTGCATTCATTTGGACAACAGCAACAGTCTGAGGTGCGGGCCAGAACCAAGAGGCAGACAACATAGGGAGGGCGTTTCCCCCCTCTGCCCACCATTTTAAAACCTAACCTTTGCAAGTGACGCACTAAGGACTTGGTCTGTTTGTTTGTAGCTCCCTGATGAGCCGCAAGATGGCGAAACCGGTCGGAGTGTTCCAAGAAGGAACGATGGATGGTACTTAAGGCTGCAGGACGGGACACATTCAGTAGTAGCCAAGCAGGAACTCTGGATGGTGCCTAAAGCTAAAGCACAAGGTGCATTCATTTGGACAACAGCAACAGTCTGAGGTGCGGGCCAGAACCAAGAGGCAGACAACATAGGGAGGGCGTTTCCCCCCTCTGCCCACCATTTTAAAACCTAACCTTTGCAAGTGACGCACTAAGGACTTGGTCTGTTTGTTTGTAGCTCCCTGATGAGCCGCAAGATGGCGAAACCGGTCGGAGTGTTCCAAGAAGGAACGATGGATGGTACTTAAGGCTGCAGGACGGGACACATTCAGTAGTAGCCAAGCAGGAACTCTGGATGGTGCCTAAAGCTAAAGCACAAGGTGCATTCATTTGGACAACAGCAACAGTCTGAGGTGCGGGCCAGAACCAAGAGGCAGACAACATAGGGAGGGCGTTTCCCCCCTCTGCCCACCATTTTAAAACCTAACCTTTGCAAGTGACGCACTAAGGACTTGGTCTGTTTGTTTGTAGCTCCCTGATGAGCCGCAAGATGGCGAAACCGGTCGGAGTGTTCCAAGAAGGAACGATGGATGGTACTTAAGGCTGCAGGACGGGACACATTCAGTAGTAGCCAAGCAGGAACTCTGGATGGTGCCTAAAGCTAAAGCACAAGGTGCATTCATTTGGACAACAGCAACAGTCTGAGGTGCGGGCCAGAACCAAGAGGCAGACAACATAGGGAGGGCGTTTCCCCCCTCTGCCCACCATTTTAAAACCTAACCCTAATGCACTAACCCTAACCCTAACCCTAACCCTAACCCTAATGCAGCGACAACAGCAACAGTCTGAGGTGCGGGCCAGAACCAAGAGGCAGACAACATAGGGAGGGCGTTTCCCCCCTCTGCCCACCATTTTAAAACCTAACCTTTGCAAGTGACGCACTAAGGACTTGGTCTGTTTGTTTGTAGCTCCCTGATGAGCCGCAAGATGGCGAAACCGGTCGGAGTGTTCCAAGAAGGAACGATGGATGGTACTTAAGGCTGGAGGACGGGACACATTCAGTAGTAGCCAAGCAGGAACTCTGGATGGTGCCTAAAGCTAAAGCACAAGGTGCATTCATTTGGACAACAGCAACAGTCTGAGGTGCGGGCCAGAACCAAGAGGCAGACAACATAGGGAGGGCGTTTCCCCCCTCTGCCCACCATTTTAAAACCTAACCTTTGCAAGTGACGCACTAAGGACTTGGTCTGTTTGTTTGTAGCTCCCTGATGAGCCGCAAGATGGCGAAACCGGTCGGAGTGTTCCAAGAAGGAACGATGGATGGTACTTAAGGCTGGAGGACGGGACACATTCAGTAGTAGCCAAGCAGGAACTCTGGATGGTGCCTAAAGCTAAAGCACAAGGTGCATTCATTTGGACAACAGCAACAGTCTGAGGTGCGGGCCAGAACCAAGAGGCAGACAACATAGGGAGGGCGTTTCCCCCCTCTGCCCACCATTTTAAAACCTAACCTTTGCAAGTGACGCACTAAGGACTTGGTCTGTTTGTTTGTAGCTCCCTGATGAGCCGCAAGATGGCGAAACCGGTCGGAGTGTTCCAAGAAGGAACGATGGATGGTACTTAAGGCTGGAGGACGGGACACATTCAGTAGTAGCCAAGCAGGAACTCTGGATGGTGCCTAAAGCTAAAGCACAAGGTGCATTCATTTGGACAACAGCAACAGTCTGAGGTGCGGGCCAGAACCAAGAGGCAGACAACATAGGGAGGGCGTTTCCCCCCTCTGCCCACCATTTTAAAACCTAACCTTTGCAAGTGACGCACTAAGGACTTGGTCTGTTTGTTTGTAGCTCCCTGATGAGCCGCAAGATGGCGAAACCGGTCGGAGTGTTCCAAGAAGGAACGATGGATGGTACTTAAGGCTGGAGGACGGGACACATTCAGTAGTAGCCAAGCAGGAACTCTGGATGGTGCCTAAAGCTAAAGCACAAGGTGCATTCATTTGGACAACAGCAACAGTCTGAGGTGCGGGCCAGAACCAAGAGGCAGACAACATAGGGAGGGCGTTTCCCCCCTCTGCCCACCATTTTAAAACCTAACCTTTGCAAGTGACGCACTAAGGACTTGGTCTGTTTGTTTGTAGCTCCCTGATGAGCCGCAAGATGGCGAAACCGGTCGGAGTGTTCCAAGAAGGAACGATGGATGGTACTTAAGGCTGGAGGACGGGACACATTCAGTAGTAGCCAAGCAGGAACTCTGGATGGTGCCTAAAGCTAAAGCACAAGGTGCATTCATTTGGACAACAGCAACAGTCTGAGGTGCGGGCCAGAACCAAGAGGCAGACAACATAGGGAGGGCGTTTCCCCCCTCTGCCCACCATTTTAAAACCTAACCTTTGCAAGTGACGCACTAAGGACTTGGTCTGTTTGTTTGTAGCTCCCTGATGAGCCGCAAGATGGCGAAACCGGTCGGAGTGTTCCAAGAAGGAACGATGGATGGTACTTAAGGCTGGAGGACGGGACACATTCAGTAGTAGCCAAGCAGGAACTCTGGATGGTGCCTAAAGCTAAAGCACAAGGTGCATTCATTTGGACAACAGCAACAGTCTGAGGTGCGGGCCAGAACCAAGAGGCAGACAACATAGGGAGGGCGTTTCCCCCCTCTGCCCACCATTTTAAAACCGAACCTTTGCAAGTGACGCACTAAGGACTTGGTCTGTTTGTTTGTAGCTCCCTGATGAGCCGCAAGATGGCGAAACCGGTCGGAGTGTTCCAAGAAGGAACGATGGATGGTACTTAAGGCTGGAGGACGGGACACATTCAGTAGTAGCCAAGCAGGAACTCTGGATGGTGCCTAAAGCTAAAGCACAAGGTGCATTCATTTGGACAACAGCAACAGTCTGAGGTGCGGGCCAGAACCAAGAGGCAGACAACATAGGGAGGGCGTTTCCCCCCTCTGCCCACCATTTTAAAACCTAACTTTTGCAAGTGACGCACTAAGGGCTTGGTCTGTTTGTTTATAGCTCCCTGATGAGCCGCAAGATGGCGAAACCGGTCGGAGTGTTCCAAGAAGGAACGATGGATGGTACTTAAGGCTGCAGGACAGGACACATTCAGTAGTAGCCAAGCAGGAACTCTGGATGGTGCCTAAAGCTAAAGCACAAGGTGCATTCATTTGGACAACAGCAACAGTCTGAGGTGCGGGCCAGAACCAAGAGGCAGACAACATAGGGAGGGCGTTTCCCCCCTCTGCCCACCATTTTAAAACCTAACTTTTGCAAGTGACGCACTAAGGACTTGGTCTGTTTGTTTATAGCTCCCTGATGAGCCGCAAGATGGCGAAACCGGTCGGAGTGTTCCAAGAAGGAACGATGGATGGTACTTAAGGCTGCAGGACAGGACACATTCAGTAGTAGCCAAGCAGGAACTCTGGATGGTGCCTAAAGCTAAAGCACAAGGTGCATTCATTTGGACAACAGCAACAGTCTGAGGTGCGGGCCAGAACCAAGAGGCAGACAACATAGGGAGGGCGTTTCCCCCCTCTGCCCACCATTTTAAAACCTAACTTTTGCAAGTGACGCACTAAGGACTTGGTCTGTTTGTTTATAGCTCCCTGATGAGCCGCAAGATGGCGAAACCGGTCGGAGTGTTCCAAGAAGGAACGATGGATGGTACTTAAGGCTGCAGGACAGGACACATTCAGTAGTAGCCAAGCAGGAACTCTGGATGGTGCCTAAAGCTAAAGCACAAGGTGCATTCATTTGGACAACAGCAACAGTCTGAGGTGCGGGCCAGAACCAAGAGGCAGACAACATAGGGAGGGCGTTTCCCCCCTCTGCCCACCATTTTAAAACCTAACTTTTGCAAGTGACGCACTAAGGACTTGGTCTGTTTGTTTATAGCTCCCTGATGAGCCGCAAGATGGCGAAACCGGTCGGAGTGTTCCAAGAAGGAACGATGGATGGTACTTAAGGCTGCAGGACAGGACACATTCAGTAGTAGCCAAGCAGGAACTCTGGATGGTGCCTAAAGCTAAAGCACAAGGTGCATTCATTTGGACAACAGCAACAGTCTGAGGTGCGGGCCAGAACCAAGAGGCAGACAACATAGGGAGGGCGTTTCCCCCCTCTGCCCACCATTTTAAAACCTAACTTTTGCAAGTGACGCACTAAGGACTTGGTCTGTTTGTTTATAGCTCCCTGATGAGCCGCAAGATGGCGAAACCGGTCGGAGTGTTCCAAGAAGGAACGATGGATGGTACTTAAGGCTGCAGGACAGGACACATTCAGTAGTAGCCAAGCAGGAACTCTGGATGGTGCCTAAAGCTAAAGCACAAGGTGCATTCATTTGGACAACAGCAATAGTCTGAGGTGCGGGCCAGACCAAGAGGCAGACAACATAGGGAGGGCGTTTCCCCCCTCTGCCCACCATTTTAAAACCTAACCCTAACCCTAACCCTAATGCCCTAACCCTAACCCTAACCCTAACCCTAACCCTAACCCTAATGCACTAACCCTAACCCTAACCCTAACCCTAACCCTAATGCACCCTAACCCTAACCCTAACCCTAACCCTAATGCAGCGTAACCCTAACCCTAACCCTAACCCTAACCCTAACCCTAACCCTAACCCTAACCCTAATTGGAACCCTGTCCGGAGACCAAAAAGGTGGTGCTCTCAGTTGGCATTAATAATCGAACGCAGAGACCACTGACTGCAACCAAGCAACTGCAGTCATTACTTAAATTGGCTAAGAGCACATTCCCAAATGCTCAGATCTGGGTGCCGGAAATTAACTTCAGTAACTTACTTCCAGAAACAGAGAGGGATACAATCAGAGGAATTAACCAGCATATAAAAAAACAGAATTACATACCAGCAATTAATGCTAGATCCTTTAAAGTGGGGGCTGACCACATCCATTGGACAGATAGCACTGCCCATAACATAATAAACCAGTGGATGAAGTCTTTAAACTAAAAAGGACATTAACCCAAGAGAAGGGTAGATTACACCTGGGAAAAACTGTTATTAATATTTCCCAACTCTTTAACCCCACAGAGGTACAGGAGAGGGTTTTAAACAAGGGCCTTACATTTGTTCCAACCCCAAAACATTGTAAAGTACAAATTCAGGAAGATCTGAAAAGGTTTTACAGGAGAGTAAAACTGACCGATTACTTTAGCGATTCAGAAACAGACAAGCAACCTTTTACACCACCATCAGAATGGACCCCACCAAACAATAAAATAGAGCCAGAAATCCTAAACTTTATTAAACAGACTCAATCACAAATTGAAAAAATCCCTAAACAGACAGACAAGCAAAACCTCACTGGAAGAGAGAGACGGGCAATCATAGAACTTAGAAACAATCTAGATATAATCATAAAACCAGCAGATAAGGGCAGTAGTATAGTGATCATGGATAGGCAACAGTATCTACTTGAAGCTCACAGACAGCTTAATAATACAGCCCACTACACGAAATTAGCAGGACCAATTTACCAGGACACACGAAAAGAGATTGGAAACATTTTAACAGAACTAAAGAAATCTAAACACTTGAATCAGAAACAAGTGGAATACCTAAGGGGGGAACAACCACAACCCAGAAAATTCTACATACTACCCAAAATACACAAGCACCCTGACACATGGACTGTACCAGGAGAAATACCACCAGGAAGACCCATTGTGTCAGACTGTGGTAGTGAATCCTACAGGATAGCAGAATACATTGACTCATTCCTAAACCCCTTATCACAGAAGCACCCTAGCTACATTAAAGACACTTACCACTTCATAGAAATAGTGAACTCACTGACCGTACCCCCGAACGCAATACTCTTTACCATGGACATTGAAAGCCTATACACAAACATAGAAACAGACAGAGGCATACAGGCAGTGGAAAATATCCTTAGAAAGTTCCCCCAACCCCACAGACCAGATGCAGCCATAATCCAGCTATTACACCTAGGACTAACAAAAAATGACTTTGAATTCCAGGAGCAATTCTACCTACAGATTAAGGGCACGGCTATGGGCAAGAAATTTGCCCCGGCCTACGCAAACATATACATGGCAGACTGGGAAAACACAGTCTTTGAAAAGTGTTCCAAGCTCCCGATGTGTTATTACAGATACCTGGATGACATATGGGGAGTCTGGACTCACACAGAAACAGAATTGCAAGAATTTGTAGGTATTCTCAACAGTCACCACCAATCTATTAAACTTAAAGTTACAACACATAGAGAAAGTGTGGATTTCCTGGACACCACAGTATTTAAATTACAACAGGAGAATAACAGCCACAAGCTAGCAACAAAGGTATTCTTTAAAGAAACAGACACACACACACTCCTGCACATAAACAGCCACCATCCAAAACATACCTTTCGGGGGCTGGTGAAGTCACAACTGACACGTTTTCACCGCATATGCACAAACGGAGAGGACTTTAGGGAAGCCACCACAACCCTATTTACTGCACTGAGACAGAGAGGTTACACAAAAAGGTTCCTCAGGCACCTTAAGTCTGATTTCCTGAGGGGACTGAATAGCCCACGGCCAAACAGAGAAGTAGCAAGACTACCACTGATAACGACATACGATACAATGACCAAACTAATACACGGAGTGATTAAAACCCAATTTGGGAAACTAAAAGAGGATGTTGACACACTTAGTCGATACCACATAACGTCGGCATACAAAAGAACTCGGAACCTTCGCGACATGCTGGTTCGGAGCAGGATAAGAAAACAGACAACCCAGAACTGCACAAACCCAAAATGTGGGACGTGTAAATACCTAATAATCCGCAAAATGATACAAAATAGACACACAGGAAAAGCAGCCCTAATTAAACAAAGAATTGCATGTGAACAGCACAATGCTGTTTATGCAATTCGATGCAAACAATGCCACATCTTGTATGTAGGAGAAACAGGGAATAGTCTAAGGATGAGGCTCACAGGGCACCTCAGTGCTATTAGAACAAAGGATGTATACAAACCTACCTCCCGACACTTCATGGAGCATGGTCTTGAATCCCTGGAATTTATGGGGTTGGAGACCAACATGAACTGGACAACCTCACAAAGGAAGAGGAGGGAAAAACACTGGATAACAACCCTACAAACTCAGTTACCAAAGGGCTTAAATCAGATCTAAAATGGGGGAAATCCAACATCAAAAAACAAAACTGCCCCGACCTTAATTACCACAAATCCCAACCCCAACTTGATAAACCTCCCAAACCGCAACCACACCACACCCTACCCTAATCACAATAAACAGAGCTAACCCCTACTGTTTAAGCTAACCAAAACCACTAAACCCCACACTGCCCACAACAAACAGACCAAAGCCCCAACCCTAACTACAAACAGACCACATCCATATCCCAAATCCTAACTCCAAATGCACCCCACTCTACCCCTAAAGCCTAACCGTAACTCTAATACAGCAAACCTAATCTCCCACCCCACCCCTAAAATCTAAGCCTAACACACCCCACCCTACTCCTAAACCCTGACCCTCACTTAACCCTACCCCTAATGCAACCCTAACCCATAACTCCAACCCCCTAGCCCTGAATCTAATCACAACTCTCCAAATGCACCCCACTCTACCCCTAAAGCCTAACCGTAACTCTAATACAGCAAACCTAATCTCCCACCCCACCCCTAAAATCTAAGCCTAACACACCCCACCCTACTCCTAAACCCTGACCCTCACTTAACCCTACCCCTAATGCAACCCTAACCCATAACTCCAACCCCCCAGCCCTGAATCTAATCACAACTCTCCAAATGCACCCCACTCTACCCCTAAAGCCTAACCGTAACTCTAATACAGCAAACCTAATCTCCCACCCCACCCCTAAAATCTAAGCCTAACACACCCCACCCTACTCCTAAACCCTGACCCTCACTTAACCCTACCCCTAATGCAACCCTAACCCATAACTCCAACCCCCCAGCCCTGAATCTAATCACAACTCTCCAAATGCACCACACTCTACCCCTAAAGCCTAACCGTAACTCTAATACAGCAAACCTAATCTCCCACCCCACCCCTAAAATCTAAGCCTAACACACCCCACCCTACTCCTAAACCCTGACCCTCACTTAACCCTACCCCTAATGCAACCCTAACCCATAACTCCAACCCCCCAGCCCTGAATCTAATCACAACTCTCCAAATGCACCCCACTCTACCCCTAAAGCCTAACCGTAACTCTAATACAGCAAACCTAATCTCCCACCCCACCCCTAAAATCTAAGCCTAACACACCCCACCCTACTCCTAAACCCTGACCCTCACTTAACCCTACCCCTAATGCAACCCTAACCCATAACTCCAACCCCCCAGCCCTGAATCTAATCACAACTCTGACCCTGGACCCTAACCCTGATGCACCCTACCCTACCCCTAAACACCTAACCCTAACCCTGATGCACCCTACCCTACCCCTAAACACCTAACCCTAACCCTGATGCACCCAACCCTACCCCTAAAACATAACCCTAACCCCACCCCACCCCTAAACACCTAACCCTAACCCTGATGCACCCCAACCTAACCCCAATATAGCCCTGAACCTAACTGCGACCCTGACCCTCACCTAACCCCAACACTAACCCCAGTGCAGCAACCCTAACCCTAACCTGAACCCCCCAACCTCAATACAACATAACCCTAACACTACGTAAAATAAAGGGTAGAGTTCCAACACCAATAATAATAACTAAATACGACATAGAGGCCATAAATTGGCAAAACCCAGGAACTGATTATAACCCCAGAGGGGGATCAAAGGATTACGGATCAAGAAATTACTAAGAAGCGATCGGCAAGAAAAAGAAGCCAGGTGGTAAGGTAAAGCGTGGGCCAACCAAAAGTGGCAGGTATAAGTGACAAGAAGCTCAAGGGATGAGTGAGAATACGAACACAAGAGGGTGTAACTACCCTCCTGCCCACACCATACAACCTAACCCTAACCCTAACCCTAACCCTAACCCTAACCCTAACCCTAACCCTAACCCTAATGCAGCGTAACCCTAACCCTAACCCTAATGCAGTGTTCCAAGAAGGAACGATGGATGGTACTTAAGGCTGCAGGACGGGACACATTCAGTAGTAGCCAAGCAGGAACTCTGGATGGTGCCTAAAGCTAAAGCACAAGGTGCATTCATTTGGACAACAGCAACAGTCTGAGGTGCGGGCCAGAACCAAGAGGCAGACAACATAGGGAGGGCGTTTCCCCCCTCTGCCCACCATTTTAAAACCTAACCTTTGCAAGTGACGCACTAAGGACTTGGTCTGTTTGTTTATAGCTCCCTGATGAGCCGCAAGATGGCGAAACCGGTCGGAGTGTTCCAAGAAGGAACGATGGATGGTACTTAAGGCTGCAGGACGGGACACATTCAGTAGTAGCCAAGCAGGAACTCTGGATGGTGCCTAAAGCTAAAGCACAAGGTGCATTCATTTGGACAACAGCAACAGTCTGAGGTGCGGGCCAGAACCAAGAGGCAGACAACATAGGGAGGGCGTTTCCCCCCTCTGCCCACCATTTTAAAACCTAACCTTTGCAAGTGACGCACTAAGGACTTGGTCTGTTTGTTTATAGCTCCCTGATGAGCCGCAAGATGGCGAAACCGGTCGGAGTGTTCCAAGAAGGAACGATGGATGGTACTTAAGGCTGCAGGACGGGACACATTCAGTAGTAGCCAAGCAGGAACTCTGGATGGTGCCTAAAGCTAAAGCACAAGGTGCATTCATTTGGACAACAGCAACAGTCTGAGGTGCGGGCCAGAACCAAGAGGCAGACAACATAGGGAGGGCGTTTCCCCCCTCTGCCCACCATTTTAAAACCTAACCTTTGCAAGTGACGCACTAAGGACTTGGTCTGTTTGTTTATAGCTCCCTGATGAGCCGCAAGATGGCGAAACCGGTCGGAGTGTTCCAAGAAGGAACGATGGATGGTACTTAAGGCTGCAGGACGGGACACATTCAGTAGTAGCCAAGCAGGAACTCTGGATGGTGCCTAAAGCTAAAGCACAAGGTGCATTCATTTGGACAACAGCAACAGTCTGAGGTGCGGGCCAGAACCAAGAGGCAGACAACATAGGGAGGGCGTTTCCCCCCTCTGCCCACCATTTTAAAACCTAACCTTTGCAAGTGACGCACTAAGGACTTGGTCTGTTTGTTTATAGCTCCCTGATGAGCCGCAAGATGGCGAAACCGGTCGGAGTGTTCCAAGAAGGAACGATGGATGGTACTTAAGGCTGCAGGACGGGACACATTCAGTAGTAGCCAAGCAGGAACTCTGGATGGTGCCTAAAGCTAAAGCACAAGGTGCATTCATTTGGACAACAGCAACAGTCTGAGGTGCGGGCCAGAACCAAGAGGCAGACAACATAGGGAGGGCGTTTCCCCCCTCTGCCCACCATTTTAAAACCTAACCTTTGCAAGTGACGCACTAAGGACTTGGTCTGTTTGTTTATAGCTCCCTGATGAGCCGCAAGATGGCGAAACCGGTCGGAGTGTTCCAAGAAGGAACGATGGATGGTACTTAAGGCTGCAGGACGGGACACATTCAGTAGTAGCCAAGCAGGAACTCTGGATGGTGCCTAAAGCTAAAGCACAAGGTGCATTCATTTGGACAACAGCAACAGTCTGAGGTGCGGGCCAGAACCAAGAGGCAGACAACATAGGGAGGGCGTTTCCCCCCTCTGCCCACCATTTTAAAACCTAACCTTTGCAAGTGACGCACTAAGGACTTGGTCTGTTTGTTTATAGCTCCCTGATGAGCCGCAAGATGGCGAAACCGGTCGGAGTGTTCCAAGAAGGAACGATGGATGGTACTTAAGGCTGCAGGACGGGACACATTCAGTAGTAGCCAAGCAGGAACTCTGGATGGTGCCTAAAGCTAAAGCACAAGGTGCATTCATTTGGACAACAGCAACAGTCTGAGGTGCGGGCCAGAACCAAGAGGCAGACAACATAGGGAGGGCGTTTCCCCCCTCTGCCCACCATTTTAAAACCTAACCTTTGCAAGTGACGCACTAAGGACTTGGTCTGTTTGTTTATAGCTCCCTGATGAGCCGCAAGATGGCGAAACCGGTCGGAGTGTTCCAAGAAGGAACGATGGATGGTACTTAAGGCTGCAGGACGGGACACATTCAGTAGTAGCCAAGCAGGAACTCTGGATGGTGCCTAAAGCTAAAGCACAAGGTGCATTCATTTGGACAACAGCAACAGTCTGAGGTGCGGGCCAGAACCAAGAGGCAGACAACATAGGGAGGGCGTTTCCCCCCTCTGCCCACCATTTTAAAACCTAACCTTTGCAAGTGACGCACTAAGGACTTGGTCTGTTTGTTTATAGCTCCCTGATGAGCCGCAAGATGGCGAAACCGGTCGGAGTGTTCCAAGAAGGAACGATGGATGGTACTTAAGGCTGCAGGACGGGACACATTCAGTAGTAGCCAAGCAGGAACTCTGGATGGTGCCTAAAGCTAAAGCACAAGGTGCATTCATTTGGACAACAGCAACAGTCTGAGGTGCGGGCCAGAACCAAGAGGCAGACAACATAGGGAGGGCGTTTCCCCCCTCTGCCCACCATTTTAAAACCTAACCTTTGCAAGTGACGCACTAAGGACTTGGTCTGTTTGTTTATAGCTCCCTGATGAGCCGCAAGATGGCGAAACCGGTCGGAGTGTTCCAAGAAGGAACGATGGATGGTACTTAAGGCTGCAGGACGGGACACATTCAGTAGTAGCCAAGCAGGAACTCTGGATGGTGCCTAAAGCTAAAGCACAAGGTGCATTCATTTGGACAACAGCAACAGTCTGAGGTGCGGGCCAGAACCAAGAGGCAGACAACATAGGGAGGGCGTTTCCCCCCTCTGCCCACCATTTTAAAACCTAACCTTTGCAAGTGACGCACTAAGGACTTGGTCTGTTTGTTTATAGCTCCCTGATGAGCCGCAAGATGGCGAAACCGGTCGGAGTGTTCCAAGAAGGAACGATGGATGGTACTTAAGGCTGCAGGACGGGACACATTCAGTAGTAGCCAAGCAGGAACTCTGGATGGTGCCTAAAGCTAAAGCACAAGGTGCATTCATTTGGACAACAGCAACAGTCTGAGGTGCGGGCCAGAACCAAGAGGCAGACAACATAGGGAGGGCGTTTCCCCCCTCTGCCCACCATTTTAAAACCTAACCTTTGCAAGTGACGCACTAAGGACTTGGTCTGTTTGTTTATAGCTCCCTGATGAGCCGCAAGATGGCGAAACCGGTCGGAGTGTTCCAAGAAGGAACGATGGATGGTACTTAAGGCTGCAGGACGGGACACATTCAGTAGTAGCCAAGCAGGAACTCTGGATGGTGCCTAAAGCTAAAGCACAAGGTGCATTCATTTGGACAACAGCAACAGTCTGAGGTGCGGGCCAGAACCAAGAGGCAGACAACATAGGGAGGGCGTTTCCCCCCTCTGCCCACCATTTTAAAACCTAACCCTAACCCTAACCCTAACCCTAACCCTAATGCAGCGTACCCTAACCCTAACCCTAACCCTAACCCTAATGCAGCGTAACCCTAACCCTAACCCTAACCCTAACCCTAATGCAGCGTAACCCTAACCCTAACCCTAACCCTAACCCTAATGCAGCGTAACCCTAATGCAGCGTAACCCTAACCCTAACCCTAACCCTAACCCTAACCCTAATGCAGCGTAACCCTAACCCTAACCCTAACCCTAACCCTAATGCAGCGTAACCCCTAACCCTAACCCTAACCCTAACCCTAACCCTAATGCAGCGTAACCCTAACCCTAACCCTAACCCTAACCCTAATGCAGCGTAACCCTAACCCTAACCCTAACCCTAACCCTAACCCTAATGCAGCGTAACCCTAACCCTAACCCTAACCCTAACCCTAACCCTAACCCTAATGCAGCGTAACCCTAACCCTAACCCTAACCCTAACCCTAATGCAGCGTAACCCTAACCCTAACCCTAACCCTAACCCTAATGCAGCGTACCCTAACCCTAACCCTAACCCTAACCCTAACCTAACCCTAACCCTAACCCTAACCCTAACCCTAATGCAGCGTAACCCTAACCCTAACCCTAACCCTAACCCTAACCCTAATGCAGCGTAACCCTAACCCTAACCCTAACCCTAACCCTAACCCTAATGCAGCGTAACCCTAACCCTAACCCTAACCCTAACCCTAATGCAGCAACCCTAACCCTAACCCTAACCCTAACCCTAACCCTAATGCAGCACTAACCCTAACCCTAACCCTAACCCTAACCCTAACCCTAACCCTAATGCACCCTAACCCTAACCCTAACCCTAACCCTAACCCTAATGCAGCGTACCCTAACCCTAACCCTAACCCTAACCCTAACCCTAACCCTAACCCTAATGCAGTGACGCACTAAGGACTTGGTCTGTTTGTTTGTAGCTCCCTGATGAGCCGCAAGATGGCGAAACCGGTCGGAGTGTTCCAAGAAGGAACGATGGATGGTACTTAAGGCTGGAGGACGGGACACATTCAGTAGTAGCCAAGCAGGAACTCTGGATGGTGCCTAAAGCTAAAGCACAAGGTGCATTCATTTGGACAACAGCAACAGTCTGAGGTGCGGGCCAGAACCAAGAGGCAGACAACATAGGGAGGGCGTTTCCCCCCTCTGCCCACCATTTTAAAACCTAACTTTTGCAAGTGACGCACTAAGGACTTGGTCTGTTTGTTTATAGCTCCCTGATGAGCCGCAAGATGGCGAAACCGGTCGGAGTGTTCCAAGAAGGAACGATGGATGGTACTTAAGGCTGCAGGACGGGACACATTCAGTAGTAGCCAAGCAGGAACTCTGGATGGTGCCTAAAGCTAAAGCACAAGGTGCATTCATTTGGACAACAGCAACAGTCTGAGGTGCGGGCCAGAACCAAGAGGCAGACAACATAGGGAGGGCGTTTCCCCCCTCTGCCCACCATTTTAAAACCTAACTTTTGCAAGTGACGCACTAAGGACTTGGTCTGTTTGTTTATAGCTCCCTGATGAGCCGCAAGATGGCGAAACCGGTCGGAGTGTTCCAAGAAGGAACGATGGATGGTACTTAAGGCTGGAGGACGGGACACATTCAGTAGTAGCCAAGCAGGAACTCTGGATGGTGCCTAAAGCTAAAGCACAAGGTGCATTCATTTGGACAACAGCAACAGTCTGAGGTGCGGGCCAGAACCAAGAGGCAGACAACATAGGGAGGGCGTTTCCCCCCTCTGCCCACCATTTTAAAACCTAACTTTTGCAAGTGACGCACTAAGGACTTGGTCTGTTTGTTTATAGCTCCCTGATGAGCCGCAAGATGGCGAAACCGGTCGGAGTGTTCCAAGAAGGAACGATGGATGGTACTTAAGGCTGGAGGACGGGACACATTCAGTAGTAGCCAAGCAGGAACTCTGGATGGTGCCTAAAGCTAAAGCACAAGGTGCATTCATTTGGACAACAGCAATAGTCTGAGGTGCGGGCCAGAACCAAGAGGCAGACAACATAGGGAGGGCGTTTCCCCCCTCTGCCCACCATTTTAAAACCTAACTTTTGCAAGTGACGCACTAAGGACTTGGTCTGTTTGTTTATAGCTCCCTGATGAGCCGCAAGATGGCGAAACCGGTCGGAGTGTTCCAAGAAGGAACGATGGATGGTACTTAAGGCTGGAGGACGGGACACATTCAGTAGTAGCCAAGCAGGAACTCTGGATGGTGCCTAAAGCTAAAGCACAAGGTGCATTCATTTGGACAACAGCAATAGTCTGAGGTGCGGGCCAGAACCAAGAGGCAGACAACATAGGGAGGGCGTTTCCCCCCTCTGCCCACCATTTTAAAACCTAACTTTTGCAAGTGACGCACTAAGGACTTGGTCTGTTTGTTTATAGCTCCCTGATGAGCCGCAAGATGGCGAAACCGGTCGGAGTGTTCCAAGAAGGAACGATGGATGGTACTTAAGGCTGGAGGACGGGACACATTCAGTAGTAGCCAAGCAGGAACTCTGGATGGTGCCTAAAGCTAAAGCACAAGGTGCATTCATTTGGACAACAGCAATAGTCTGAGGTGCGGGCCAGAACCAAGAGGCAGACAACATAGGGAGGGCGTTTCCCCCCTCTGCCCACCATTTTAAAACCTAACTTTTGCAAGTGACGCACTAAGGACTTGGTCTGTTTGTTTATAGCTCCCTGATGAGCCGCAAGATGGCGAAACCGGTCGGAGTGTTCCAAGAAGGAACGATGGATGGTACTTAAGGCTGGAGGACGGGACACATTCAGTAGTAGCCAAGCAGGAACTCTGGATGGTGCCTAAAGCTAAAGCACAAGGTGCATTCATTTGGACAACAGCAATAGTCTGAGGTGCGGGCCAGAACCAAGAGGCAGACAACATAGGGAGGGCGTTTCCCCCCTCTGCCCACCATTTTAAAACCTAACCCTAACCCTAACCCTAACCCTAACCCTAATGCCCTAACCCTAACCCTAACCCTAACCCTAACCCTAATGCCCTAACCCTAACCCTAATGCACCCTAACCCTAACCCTAACCCTAACCCTAATGCAGCGTAACCCTAACCCTAACCCTAACCCTAACCCTAACCCTAATTGGAACCCTGTCCGGAGACCAAAAAGGTGGTGCTCTCAGTTGGCATTAATAATCGAACGCAGAGACCACTGACTGCAACCAAGCAACTGCAGTCATTACTTAAATTGGCTAAGAGCACATTCCCAAATGCTCAGATCTGGGTGCCGGAAATTAACTTCAGTAACTTACTTCCAGAAACAGAGAGGGATACAATCAGAGGAATTAACCAGCATATAAAAAAACAGAATTACATACCAGCAATTAATGCTAGATCCTTTAAAGTGGGGGCTGACCACATCCATTGGACAGATAGCACTGCCCATAACATAATAAACCAGTGGATGAAGTCTTTAAACTAAAAAGGACATTAACCCAAGAGAAGGGTAGATTACACCTGGGAAAAACTGTTATTAATATTTCCCAACTCTTTAACCCCACAGAGGTACAGGAGAGGGTTTTAAACAAGGGCCTTACATTTGTTCCAACCCCAAAACATTGTAAAGTACAAATTCAGGAAGATCTGAAAAGGTTTTACAGGAGAGTAAAACTGACCGATTACTTTAGCGATTCAGAAACAGACAAGCAACCTTTTACACCACCATCAGAATGGACCCCACCAAACAATAAAATAGAGCCAGAAATCCTAAACTTTATTAAACAGACTCAATCACAAATTGAAAAAATCCCTAAACAGACAGACAAGCAAAACCTCACTGGAAGAGAGAGACGGGCAATCATAGAACTTAGAAACAATCTAGATATAATCATAAAACCAGCAGATAAGGGCAGTAGTATAGTGATCATGGATAGGCAACAGTATCTACTTGAAGCTCACAGACAGCTTAATAATACAGCCCACTACACGAAATTAGCAGGACCAATTTACCAGGACACACGAAAAGAGATTGGAAACATTTTAACAGAACTAAAGAAATCTAAACACTTGAATCAGAAACAAGTGGAATACCTAAGGGGGGAACAACCACAACCCAGAAAATTCTACATACTACCCAAAATACACAAGCACCCTGACACATGGACTGTACCAGGAGAAATACCACCAGGAAGACCCATTGTGTCAGACTGTGGTAGTGAATCCTACAGGATAGCAGAATACATTGACTCATTCCTAAACCCCTTATCACAGAAGCACCCTAGCTACATTAAAGACACTTACCACTTCATAGAAATAGTGAACTCACTGACCGTACCCCCGAACGCAATACTCTTTACCATGGACATTGAAAGCCTATACACAAACATAGAAACAGACAGAGGCATACAGGCAGTGGAAAATATCCTTAGAAAGTTCCCCCAACCCCACAGACCAGATGCAGCCATAATCCAGCTATTACACCTAGGACTAACAAAAAATGACTTTGAATTCCAGGAGCAATTCTACCTACAGATTAAGGGCACGGCTATGGGCAAGAAATTTGCCCCGGCCTACGCAAACATATACATGGCAGACTGGGAAAACACAGTCTTTGAAAAGTGTTCCAAGCTCCCGATGTGTTATTACAGATACCTGGATGACATATGGGGAGTCTGGACTCACACAGAAACAGAATTGCAAGAATTTGTAGGTATTCTCAACAGTCACCACCAATCTGTTAAACTTAAAGTTACAACACATAGAGAAAGTGTGGATTTCCTGGACACCACAGTATTTAAATTACAACAGGAGAATAACAGCCACAAGCTAGCAACAAAGGTATTCTTTAAAGAAACAGACACACACACACTCCTGCACATAAACAGCCACCATCCAAAACATACCTTTCGGGGGCTGGTGAAGTCACAACTGACACGTTTTCACCGCATATGCACAAACGGAGAGGACTTTAGGGAAGCCACCACAACCCTATTTACTGCACTGAGACAGAGAGGTTACACAAAAAGGTTCCTCAGGCACCTTAAGTCTGATTTCCTGAGGGGACTGAATAGCCCACGGCCAAACAGAGAAGTAGCAAGACTACCACTGATAACGACATACGATACAATGACCAAACTAATACACGGAGTGATTAAAACCCAATTTGGGAAACTAAAAGAGGATGTTGACACACTTAGTCGATACCACATAACGTCGGCATACAAAAGAACTCGGAACCTTCGCGACATGCTGGTTCGGAGTAGGATAAGAAAACAGACAACCCAGAACTGCACAAACCCAAAATGTGGGACGTGTAAATACCTAATAATCCGCAAAATGATACAAAATAGACACACAGGAAAAGCAGCCCTAATTAAACAAAGAATTACATGTGAACAGCACAATGCTGTTTATGCAATTCGATGCAAACAATGCCACATCTTGTATGTAGGAGAAACAGGGAATAGTCTAAGGATGAGGCTCACAGGGCACCTCAGTGCTATTAGAACAAAGGATGTATACAAACCTACCTCCCGACACTTCATGGAGCATGGTCTTGAATCCCTGGAATTTATGGGGTTGGAGACCAACATGAACTGGACAACCTCACAAAGGAAGAGGAGGGAAAAACACTGGATAACAACCCTACAAACTCAGTTACCAAAGGGCTTAAATCAGATCTAAAATGGGGGAAATCCAACATCAAAAAACAAAACTGCCCCGACCTTAATTACCACAAATCCCAACCCCAACTTGATAAACCTCCCAAACCGCAACCACACCACACCCTACCCTAATCACAATAAACAGAGCTAACCCCTACTGTTTAAGCTAACCAAAACCACTAAACCCCACACTGCCCACAACAAACAGACCAAAGCCCCAACCCTAACTACAAACAGACCACATCCATATCCCAAATCCTAACTCCAAATGCACCCCACTCTACCCCTAAAGCCTAACCGTAACTCTAATACAGCAAACCTAATCTCCCACCCCACCCCTAAAATCTAAGCCTAACACACCCCACCCTACTCCTAAACCCTGACCCTCACTTAACCCTACCCCTAATGCAACCCTAACCCATAACTCCAACCCCCCAGCCCTGAATCTAATCACAACTCTCCAAATGCACCCCACTCTACCCCTAAAGCCTAACCGTAACTCTAATACAGCAAACCTAATCTCCCACCCCACCCCTAAAATCTAAGCCTAACACACCCCACCCTACTCCTAAACCCTGACCCTCACTTAACCCTACCCCTAATGCAACCCTAACCCATAACTCCAACCCCCCAGCCCTGAATCTAATCACAACTCTGACCCTGGACCCTAACCCTGATGCACCCTACCCTACCCCTAAACACCTAACCCTAACCCTGATGCACCCAACCCTACCCCTAAAACATAACCCTAACCCCACCCCACCCCTAAACACCTAACCCTAACCCTGATGCACCCCAACCTAACCCCAATATAGCCCTGAACCTAACTGCGACCCTGACCCTCACCTAACCCCAACACTAACCCCAGTGCAGCAACCCTAACCCTAACCTGAACCCCCCAACCTCAATACAACATAACCCTAACACTACGTAAAATAAAGGGTAGAGTTCCAACACCAATAATAATAACTAAATACGACATAGAGGCCATAAATTGGCAAAACCCAGGAACTGATTATAACCCCAGAGGGGGATCAAAGGATTACGGATCAAGAAATTACTAAGAAGCGATCGGCAAGAAAAAGAAGCCAGGTGGTAAGGTAAAGCGTGGGCCAACCAAAAGTGGCAGGTATAAGTGACAAGAAGCTCAAGGGTTGAGTGAGAATACGAACACAAGAGGGTGTAACTACCCTCCTGCCCACACCATACAACCTAACCCTAACCCTAACCCTAACCCTAATGCAGCCTAACCCTAACCCTAACCCTAACCCTAACCCTAATGCAGCGTAACCCTAATGCAGCGTAACCCTAACCCTAATGCAGCGTACCCTAACCCTAACCCTAACCCTAACCCTAATGCAGCGTAACCCTAACCCTAACCCTAACCCTAACCCTAATGCAGCGTAACCCTAACCCTAACCCTAACCCTAATGCACCCTAACCCTAACCCTAATGCAGCCTAATGCAGCACTAACCCTAACCCTAACCCTAACCCTAATGCAGCGTTAGAGTCGGAACCCTAATGCAACCCTAACCCTAACCCTAACCCTAACCCAAATGCAGCGTAACCCTAACCCTAACCCTAACCCTAATGCAGCGTAACCCTAACCCTAACCCTAACCCTAATGCAGCGTAACCCTAACCCTAACCCTAACCCTAACCCTAATGCAGCGTAAACCTAACCCTAACCCTAACCCTAACCCTAATGCAGCGTAACCCTAACCCTAACCCTAACCCTAACCCTAATGCACTAACCCTAACCCTAACCCTAACCCTAACCTTTGCAAGTGACGCACTAAGGACTTGGTCTGTTTGTTTATAGCTCCCTGATGAGCCGCAAGATGGCGAAACCGGTCGGAGTGTTCCAAGAAGGAACGATGGATGGTACTTAAGGCTGCAGGACGGGACACATTCAGTAGTAGCCAAGCAGGAACTCTGGATGGTGCCTAAAGCTAAAGCACAAGGTGCATTCATTTGGACAACAGCAACAGTCTGAGGTGCGGGCCAGAACCAAGAGGCAGACAACATAGGGAGGGCGTTTCCCCCCTCTGCCCACCATTTTAAAACCTAACTTTTGCAAGTGACGCACTAAGGACTTGGTCTGTTTGTTTATAGCTCCCTGATGAGCCGCAAGATGGCGAAACCGGTCGGAGTGTTCCAAGAAGGAACGATGGATGGTACTTAAGGCTGGAGGACGGGACACATTCAGTAGTAGCCAAGCAGGAACTCTGGATGGTGCCTAAAGCTAAAGCACAAGGTGCATTCATTTGGACAACAGCAACAGTCTGAGGTGCGGGCCAGAACCAAGAGGCAGACAACATAGGGAGGGCGTTTCCCCCCTCTGCCCACCATTTTAAAACCTAACTTTTGCAAGTGACGCACTAAGGACTTGGTCTGTTTGTTTATAGCTCCCTGATGAGCCGCAAGATGGCGAAACCGGTCGGAGTGTTCCAAGAAGGAACGATGGATGGTACTTAAGGCTGGAGGACGGGACACATTCAGTAGTAGCCAAGCAGGAACTCTGGATGGTGCCTAAAGCTAAAGCACAAGGTGCATTCATTTGGACAACAGCAATAGTCTGAGGTGCGGGCCAGAACCAAGAGGCAGACAACATAGGGAGGGCGTTTCCCCCCTCTGCCCACCATTTTAAAACCTAACTTTTGCAAGTGACGCACTAAGGACTTGGTCTGTTTGTTTATAGCTCCCTGATGAGCCGCAAGATGGCGAAACCGGTCGGAGTGTTCCAAGAAGGAACGATGGATGGTACTTAAGGCTGGAGGACGGGACACATTCAGTAGTAGCCAAGCAGGAACTCTGGATGGTGCCTAAAGCTAAAGCACAAGGTGCATTCATTTGGACAACAGCAATAGTCTGAGGTGCGGGCCAGAACCAAGAGGCAGACAACATAGGGAGGGCGTTTCCCCCCTCTGCCCACCATTTTAAAACCTAACTTTTGCAAGTGACGCACTAAGGACTTGGTCTGTTTGTTTATAGCTCCCTGATGAGCCGCAAGATGGCGAAACCGGTCGGAGTGTTCCAAGAAGGAACGATGGATGGTACTTAAGGCTGGAGGACGGGACACATTCAGTAGTAGCCAAGCAGGAACTCTGGATGGTGCCTAAAGCTAAAGCACAAGGTGCATTCATTTGGACAACAGCAATAGTCTGAGGTGCGGGCCAGAACCAAGAGGCAGACAACATAGGGAGGGCGTTTCCCCCCTCTGCCCACCATTTTAAAACCTAACTTTTGCAAGTGACGCACTAAGGACTTGGTCTGTTTGTTTATAGCTCCCTGATGAGCCGCAAGATGGCGAAACCGGTCGGAGTGTTCCAAGAAGGAACGATGGATGGTACTTAAGGCTGGAGGACGGGACACATTCAGTAGTAGCCAAGCAGGAACTCTGGATGGTGCCTAAAGCTAAAGCACAAGGTGCATTCATTTGGACAACAGCAATAGTCTGAGGTGCGGGCCAGAACCAAGAGGCAGACAACATAGGGAGGGCGTTTCCCCCCTCTGCCCACCATTTTAAAACCTAACCCTAACCCTAACCCTAACCCTAACCCTAATGCCCTAACCCTAACCCTAACCCTAACCCTAACCCTAATGCACTAACCCTAACCCTAACCCTAACCCTAACCCTAACCCTAATGCACCCTAACCCTAACCCTAACCCTAACCCTAACCCTAATGCAGCGTAACCCTAACCCTAACCCTAACCCTAACCCTAACCCTAATTGGAACCCTGTCCGGAGACCAAAAAGGTGGTGCTCTCAGTTGGCATTAATAATCGAACGCAGAGACCACTGACTGCAACCAAGCAACTGCAGTCATTACTTAAATTGGCTAAGAGCACATTCCCAAATGCTCAGATCTGGGTGCCGGAAATTAACTTCAGTAACTTACTTCCAGAAACAGAGAGGGATACAATCAGAGGAATTAACCAGCATATAAAAAAACAGAATTACATACCAGCAATTAATGCTAGATCCTTTAAAGTGGGGGCTGACCACATCCATTGGACAGATAGCACTGCCCATAACATAATAAACCAGTGGATGAAGTCTTTAAACTAAAAAGGACATTAACCCAAGAGAAGGGTAGATTACACCTGGGAAAAACTGTTATTAATATTTCCCAACTCTTTAACCCCACAGAGGTACAGGAGAGGGTTTTAAACAAGGGCCTTACATTTGTTCCAACCCCAAAACATTGTAAAGTACAAATTCAGGAAGATCTGAAAAGGTTTTACAGGAGAGTAAAACTGACCGATTACTTTAGCGATTCAGAAACAGACAAGCAACCTTTTACACCACCATCAGAATGGACCCCACCAAACAATAAAATAGAGCCAGAAATCCTAAACTTTATTAAACAGACTCAATCACAAATTGAAAAAATCCCTAAACAGACAGACAAGCAAAACCTCACTGGAAGAGAGAGACGGGCAATCATAGAACTTAGAAACAATCTAGATATAATCATAAAACCAGCAGATAAGGGCAGTAGTATAGTGATCATGGATAGGCAACAGTATCTACTTGAAGCTCACAGACAGCTTAATAATACAGCCCACTACACGAAATTAGCAGGACCAATTTACCAGGACACACGAAAAGAGATTGGAAACATTTTAACAGAACTAAAGAAATCTAAACACTTGAATCAGAAACAAGTGGAATACCTAAGGGGGGAACAACCACAACCCAGAAAATTCTACATACTACCCAAAATACACAAGCACCCTGACACATGGACTGTACCAGGAGAAATACCACCAGGAAGACCCATTGTGTCAGACTGTGGTAGTGAATCCTACAGGATAGCAGAATACATTGACTCATTCCTAAACCCCTTATCACAGAAGCACCCTAGCTACATTAAAGACACTTACCACTTCATAGAAATAGTGAACTCACTGACCGTACCCCCGAACGCAATACTCTTTACCATGGACATTGAAAGCCTATACACAAACATAGAAACAGACAGAGGCATACAGGCAGTGGAAAATATCCTTAGAAAGTTCCCCCAACCCCACAGACCAGATGCAGCCATAATCCAGCTATTACACCTAGGACTAACAAAAAATGACTTTGAATTCCAGGAGCAATTCTACCTACAGATTAAGGGCACGGCTATGGGCAAGAAATTTGCCCCGGCCTACGCAAACATATACATGGCAGACTGGGAAAACACAGTCTTTGAAAAGTGTTCCAAGCTCCCGATGTGTTATTACAGATACCTGGATGACATATGGGGAGTCTGGACTCACACAGAAACAGAATTGCAAGAATTTGTAGGTATTCTCAACAGTCACCACCAATCTGTTAAACTTAAAGTTACAACACATAGAGAAAGTGTGGATTTCCTGGACACCACAGTATTTAAATTACAACAGGAGAATAACAGCCACAAGCTAGCAACAAAGGTATTCTTTAAAGAAACAGACACACACACACTCCTGCACATAAACAGCCACCATCCAAAACATACCTTTCGGGGGCTGGTGAAGTCACAACTGACACGTTTTCACCGCATATGCACAAACGGAGAGGACTTTAGGGAAGCCACCACAACCCTATTTACTGCACTGAGACAGAGAGGTTACACAAAAAGGTTCCTCAGGCACCTTAAGTCTGATTTCCTGAGGGGACTGAATAGCCCACGGCCAAACAGAGAAGTAGCAAGACTACCACTGATAACGACATACGATACAATGACCAAACTAATACACGGAGTGATTAAAACCCAATTTGGGAAACTAAAAGAGGATGTTGACACACTTAGTCGATACCACATAACGTCGGCATACAAAAGAACTCGGAACCTTCGCGACATGCTGGTTCGGAGTAGGATAAGAAAACAGACAACCCAGAACTGCACAAACCCAAAATGTGGGACGTGTAAATACCTAATAATCCGCAAAATGATACAAAATAGACACACAGGAAAAGCAGCCCTAATTAAACAAAGAATTACATGTGAACAGCACAATGCTGTTTATGCAATTCGATGCAAACAATGCCACATCTTGTATGTAGGAGAAACAGGGAATAGTCTAAGGATGAGGCTCACAGGGCACCTCAGTGCTATTAGAACAAAGGATGTATACAAACCTACCTCCCGACACTTCATGGAGCATGGTCTTGAATCCCTGGAATTTATGGGGTTGGAGACCAACATGAACTGGACAACCTCACAAAGGAAGAGGAGGGAAAAACACTGGATAACAACCCTACAAACTCAGTTACCAAAGGGCTTAAATCAGATCTAAAATGGGGGAAATCCAACATCAAAAAACAAAACTGCCCCGACCTTAATTACCACAAATCCCAACCCCAACTTGATAAACCTCCCAAACCGCAACCACACCACACCCTACCCTAATCACAATAAACAGAGCTAACCCCTACTGTTTAAGCTAACCAAAACCACTAAACCCCACACTGCCCACAACAAACAGACCAAAGCCCCAACCCTAACTACAAACAGACCACATCCATATCCCAAATCCTAACTCCAAATGCACCCCACTCTACCCCTAAAGCCTAACCGTAACTCTAATACAGCAAACCTAATCTCCCACCCCACCCCTAAAATCTAAGCCTAACACACCCCACCCTACTCCTAAACCCTGACCCTCACTTAACCCTACCCCTAATGCAACCCTAACCCATAACTCCAACCCCCCAGCCCTGAATCTAATCACAACTCTCCAAATGCACCCCACTCTACCCCTAAAGCCTAACCGTAACTCTAATACAGCAAACCTAATCTCCCACCCCACCCCTAAAATCTAAGCCTAACACACCCCACCCTACTCCTAAACCCTGACCCTCACTTAACCCTACCCCTAATGCAACCCTAACCCATAACTCCAACCCCCCAGCCCTGAATCTAATCACAACTCTGACCCTGGACCCTAACCCTGATGCACCCTACCCTACCCCTAAACACCTAACCCTAACCCTGATGCACCCAACCCTACCCCTAAAACATAACCCTAACCCCACCCCACCCCTAAACACCTAACCCTAACCCTGATGCACCCCAACCTAACCCCAATATAGCCCTGAACCTAACTGCGACCCTGACCCTCACCTAACCCCAACACTAACCCCAGTGCAGCAACCCTAACCCTAACCTGAACCCCCCAACCTCAATACAACATAACCCTAACACTACGTAAAATAAAGGGTAGAGTTCCAACACCAATAATAATAACTAAATACGACATAGAGGCCATAAATTGGCAAAACCCAGGAACTGATTATAACCCCAGAGGGGGATCAAAGGATTACGGATCAAGAAATTACTAAGAAGCGATCGGCAAGAAAAAGAAGCCAGGTGGTAAGGTAAAGCGTGGGCCAACCAAAAGTGGCAGGTATAAGTGACAAGAAGCTCAAGGGTTGAGTGAGAATACGAACACAAGAGGGTGTAACTACCCTCCTGCCCACACCATACAACCTAACCCTAACCCTAACCCTAACCCTAATGCAGCCTAACCCTAACCCTAACCCTAACCCTAACCCTAATGCAGCGTAACCCTAATGCAGCGTAACCCTAACCCTAATGCAGCGTACCCTAACCCTAACCCTAACCCTAACCCTAATGCAGCGTAACCCTAACCCTAACCCTAACCCTAACCCTAATGCAGCGTAACCCTAACCCTAACCCTAACCCTAATGCACCCTAACCCTAACCCTAATGCAGCCTAATGCAGCACTAACCCTAACCCTAACCCTAACCCTAATGCAGCGTTAGAGTCGGAACCCTAATGCAACCCTAACCCTAACCCTAACCCTAACCCAAATGCAGCGTAACCCTAACCCTAACCCTAACCCTAATGCAGCGTAACCCTAACCCTAACCCTAACCCTAATGCAGCGTAACCCTAACCCTAACCCTAACCCTAACCCTAATGCAGCGTAAACCTAACCCTAACCCTAACCCTAACCCTAATGCAGCGTAACCCTAACCCTAACCCTAACCCTAACCCTAATGCACTAACCCTAACCCTAACCCTAACCCTAACCTTTGCAAGTGACGCACTAAGGACTTGGTCTGTTTGTTTATAGCTCCCTGATGAGCCGCAAGATGGCGAAACCGGTCGGAGTGTTCCAAGAAGGAACGATGGATGCTACTTAAGGCTGCAGGACGGGACACATTCAGTAGTAGCCAAGCAGGAACTCTGGATGGTGCCTAAAGCTAAAGCACAAGGTGCATTCATTTGGACAACAGCAACAGTCTGAGGTGCGGGCCAGAACCAAGAGGCAGACAACATAGGGAGGGCGTTTCCCCCCTCTGCCCACCATTTTAAAACCTAACCCTAACTCTAACCCTAACCCTAATACCCTAATACCCTAACCCTAACCCTAACCCTAACCCTAATGCAGTAACCCTAACCCTAACCCTAACCCAAACCCTAACCCTAACCCTAATGCAGTAACCCTAACCCTAACCCTAACCCTAATGCAGCGTAACCCTAACCCTAACCCTAAACCCTAACCCTAACCCTAACCCTAATGCAGCGTAACCCTAACCCTAACCCTAACCCTAATGCACTAACACTAACCCTAACCCTAATGCAGCGTAAACCTAACCCTAACCCTAACCCTAATGCAGCGTAACCCTAACCTTAACCCTAACCCTAATGCAGCGTAACCCGAACCCTAACCCTAACCCTAATGCAGCGTAACCCTAAACCTAACCCTAACCCTAATGCAGTGTAACCCTAACCCTAACCCTAACCCTAATGCAGCGTAACCCTAACCCTAACCCTAACCCTAATGCAGCGTAACCCTAACCCTAACCCTAATGCAGCGTAACCCTAACCCTAACCCTAACCCTAATGCACTAACCCTAACCCTAACCCTAACCCTAATGCAGCGTGGGCCAATCAAAAGTGGCAGGTATAAGTGACAAGAAGCTCAAGGGTTGAGCGAGAATACGAACACAAGAGGGTGTAACTACCCTCCTGCCCACACCATACAACCTAACCCTAATGCAGCGTAACCCTATCCCCAACCCTAACCCTAATGCAGCGTAACCCTGACCCTAACCCTAATGCAGCGTATCCCTAACCCTAACCCTAACCCTAATGCAGCGTAACCCTATCCCCAACCCTAACCCTAATGCAGCGTAACCCTGACCCTAACCCTAATGCAGCGTATCCCTAACCCTAACCCTAACCCTAATGCAGCGTAACCCTAACCCTAACCCTAACCCTGACCCTAACCCTAACCCTAATCCTGGCCCTGGAGGGGGCGGGGGGTGTCACCGAGAATCCTGGCCCGGAGGGTCACCGTGAATCATGGCCCGGGGGGAGGGGGGAGTCACCGTGATTCCTGGTCCCGCCTGGGGGTCACCGAGAATCCTGGCCCCGCAACGGGGGGGTGGGGTCACCGAGAATCCTGGCCCCGTGAGGGGGGCGGGTCACCGAGAATCCTGGCCCCGCGGGGGTCACTGAGAATCCTGGCCCCGTGGAAGGGATCACTGAGAATCCTGGCCCCGCGGTCGGGGGGGGGGGGGTCACTGAGAATCCTGGCCCGACGCCTGTTCTGATCATCGGTACACATTTTATAGATATGGTCCTTCAACAGGAGTTGGGCCTCTCATTAATATATTTAAGGGGCCTAACGCCTGATTTGTGTGTCTGCCTGGGACTCCTAAAAAATGGTACTCTTGAATTTAGCAGTGGGACCAACGCCTGTGCAGATTGGGCGCAGGCTGTCCCACTGCTAAAGTGGTCTACTTTGTGCCAATTTTACGCCCAAAAATTGGCTCAACGCATACCAATTTCTACCCCTGTGTGTGTTGTAAATATACTAATAAGGCTTTTAATGAAAACAAAAGGAGTGGTTGAGGGAAACCTAGAGGGTGTGGTGACAGGGACAGAGAAAACGTTAATGAATTGTCAAATATGTTGCGGTAAGGGAAAAGGGTGAGGGATCTTCCAAGCAGTGCAAGCAGCAACAAAGTCAAATGTTGAACATCTGCACAGTGACTATCGGAGAAGAAAGACACACAAAAGATGCAGAGTAGTCTCCAAACCCCTTTCTAGGAAGGAGAACATGAGAGGGATGATTCATTTAAACAGCATACTTAGCTGCCTCCTGATTCAACCACAGAAACTTTCAGTGTAAATACAGTGGACTGAGTTATGTTAAAATTATACCGACAGCGAAAAGAATGGATGTACCAAACTGATTGCCACCCTCCCATTTTACAATGTTTCTACCACCTTTCTCATCTGCAGCCATACATCTTCTCTAGATGATTCTCCTTAGGTTGTGCAAGAACCTCAATCCTTTCACTAGGTCTTGCAGTGATAGTAGCAGAAGACACCGCCCATATTGGCGCCTGGTTTCCCCAGTGCAGTGCAGTAAGGTTAAAATGCAAGGACTCATTGGATATTGGACAGATTCTAGGACTGGACAAAATTATAAACTAACAGTACAGAACT